>NC_134485.1:362488152-362688152 GCF_040206685.1 Ascaphus truei
TTTTCAAAACTTGGCCCCTGAAAAGCGGGACTTAGAAAATGTCTTGAGTTGAAATCCTTCAAAAGACAGGGGGGCCCAATGCTACATCCAATTGAAAAAACATATATGGTAATAAGTATACAGTTTAAATACTTCAATAATAATAATGACTTGGTCCTGATTGGCTGCAAGGTTTCTTACAGGTTTTAAAGTCCGATTCACATACCCCTACAGCCAATCGGCGCATGGGAATTTCCCTGCCAGCCTATCACTGATTTGCCGGTATTCTGATGCCGGGTGGGTACCTTTTTCCAATTCTGCTAAGGGGCATGTGCCAACCTGGCATCTCTGCCTCCTAGTATATTGAGCCCCCCGCTATCCCAGGCTCCACAAAGGCTGGGGTTGGGCAAATATTTCCCAGATAGCCCTTTGTTAGACCAGAACGTGGGTACTCAAGGATAACTGCAGTACTCCTCCTCCTGTTCTAACACCGTGGCATCCCTGAGGCTTTCAACTCCGGGACCTGAGCAGACTCAGTGGCTCCAAGCTTGGTAGCCATCTGGTCTCTCTGAACCCCGGACTTGGAAATCCCACTGTTCATATACAGTGCTTCAAACATACCTGTATTAAATGTACACTTTAATAAAATATGCTTTCCCCCTGTATCTTGTGCTAAAAATGTCTAAGTCCCCTTTCTGGTGTCAGGGATGGAATAAGATGGCATACTTTCTAATCTAATTAGCCTCATCCCTGCCACACTATAGAAACCTAACTTTAGACTTTACACACACAAAGACCCCGCAGCTTTATCACATAGCTGGAGCACCCCCTGAACCCCTATATTAGTTTCAGAGTGACTGGGCATGAACTGGGCATCCCCCCTTATGCTAGGGACCCTGGTGCCATTCTGGGGATACCATGATCCCCTATGCCCTGTTTTTACCTTTCAAGTCTGTGCTGAAGCAGGGAACCCTGGCAGTGGGTCGCAAGAACGTTTCAAGGGTAGGATTTTGCCCGGAGCACTTGCCTGATTCTTGGGTACATCTTTGGGGTAACTCGGGGACCCCGCTACATAGCCACAACCTGACAAGACTTTCTCCGCAAAACCCACTCTGAAACTCCCAGCCCTGCAATCTGTTTGCTAGCACTCCTGGAAAGGCAAAAACACTAAAATACTGTATTGTCACATGATTTACACACAGTCACAGTAATGCATATACGACAGTTGGGTTCTAGAGCTGACACTAGGACCTTAAAACATGGCTCAGGTGTAACCAAGTGGGCTTAACCTTTATTATTGAGCCTGGTTACCCCCTCACCGTCACACCTTGTACTATAGGTATTTTCACATTTGCTTTTTGTTTATTTTTGTTATTTTAAATGAAGGATGGGAATATGAATACAGGTAATGGGGATCAAATAGATTTGAAATGTGACCAATGCCAATTAAATTTGGAATTTATTTTTAGTTACCTGGATTAAAACATAATACATTTCTGTTCTAAATAATTCTCTAGTTACTGTACCTCCTGAGCTTTCCATTACTTTTTTTTCCTTCCGACACCACTGGTTTCTTGTACAGTGCCTTAACTGCCACCTTAGCTCCTGGTCAGCTATGTGATAATGTCATGGTATTGCATTTACATGAGTATATTGTAATTAGTATAATTTGGAATCATAGAATTGTCTGTTTTTGTTTAGTGTTCTTAAGTTTGCACAAATTATATTGTGTTACTAATATATATTGATATTGTAAAGCATTGTGTACATGTTTAGATGTGCTAGTCTATTAATATCTTAAGTTTTTATAAAGGCTAATGTGTCTAATAGTTTGTAAACAGATGCCTCCAATAACAAAGCTGAATACTTGTGTATAAGGCTGGGAGGAGAAACCAGGGAACACCTGCTTAGACCGAGAGTACTATAGGAGGAGATCTGGGAGAGCATTTCAGGCACAGAGAAATTTGGGTTACAAAGGACTCCACTCTCACCTGTCTCCACACCATGGATCCCGGTGTCTCTGATATGTTGGTGAGGTTGTCGCATGACTGAAACAAGAACTCCTGTTTGATGGTCCTGCCCCATATTCCATATTGTTAAGGAAAAGTTAGTCTTCCTGAACTACTGATTTGTCTGAGACCCAAACACTGCTAGACCTCTTTAATACACAATCCAATCCTTTGCATCGGCAAACCTCCTGAATTCCTTATACACTGTGGTAGCCTCACTAAATACACTATTACAAGAACTTGGTAAATGGTGTTTCTCCATTGTCTTCTCTCGGGTAATAAACAATACTATGGCCATATGCATCATGAAAAGCGATCGCCACTATTGAAATATTGTGATGTATGGTACCCCCACTTCTTTTGTATTTTGCAAACAGCAGATCTTTTTAGCGAGACCTCCTAATCGGGACTACTGTAGTTGCATGGTACTGGTGTGTTTTTCATAAGATTGTAGGAAACTTTATCTTGCGACTAGACATTAAGTATAAATATATTTTCTTCCACATTTAGAATCTTTTGGCTGGCAGTAGAACCTTCCTCCACCCGTAGTGCAGGGAAATGGAAGAGGACTCTTCTGTTTTTACGGGTTAAGGGATGCCACATTCACATGACCACTCGAATTGTTCACGTGATTGCCGTTTGCTGGAGGGGCCGTTGCATTCTGGTGCCACGACCTCTTCGGCATGAAAAGGGATAAAGGAGGAAACGGCCAAAGTATTGAAAGGACTTACACAGGAGGTGGTTTTGAGACTTGGGTAAATAGCTCTAGAAGTGGTGTGTTCGGAAAGAGCCACCAGATTCTTTATTGAACTTTGGAACCATAAGCAAGTTTCTGGAGGCGGATATAATGCGGTACGGTAAGTGCTGTGTTCAGAAAGTATTTTAAGGTAAGACCGGAACGATTTACATTGCTCATGCTTTTGAGTCCAGATACAGTCTAGTCCAATTAATATATTGCAATTGTGGGTGATGTCGTTGCATAATAAGAAAACACATTAAGTTGTAAAGAATGTTGGGTTTGAAGTGAATTTAGGGTGCTAGCCCCAGACCCCCATATTTAAAGCTAGTACCTGAGGCAAGATTTTGTGTGTAATATATCTATCCAATTTTTTTTTTCTAGGGGCTTCCTGGCTCAGCTGGGGATTAGCAAAAGGAGCAGAGTATACAGAAAAAGCCATTCATAAAGGTGCTTTGAAATTAAGAGAGCACATTCAACCTGAAGACAGGCCCATGGAGGTCAGTCCCACAGTGGCCAGAGGACTTCAAGTAGCAAAGCAAGCGACTGGTGGAGCTGTTAAAGTTAGCCAGTTCTTAGGTAAAATAGTTGGAACTTGAGTCTGACTTCCTGGACATTTTTAATTCCTAATATTATACCTGCATTGTCAAATGTTTTGGTGATCATAATAATCATCTTTTCAAATAGCTTTTACTTTATGCATGTTGGTTTTATATTAATCGTCCTGCAGTGTTTAACTTTCGATACATGGAATACATTTCTACCTAAACACATTGTGTTCATTCCATTTAAAATTGGCCTAAGTGACTTAGTCATTTACAAAGTAACTACTTTTTAAGATTGAAATGGGTTACAAAAAAAATTATATAGCAAGACACAAAACAAGGATCAACACTTTGTCTTGGTACATAGTGTGGAGTACCATCCTTTTGGGCCCGAGTCACATTTCAACAGGGCTGTTAATGGTATTTTACATGATCATCTAAATCATCAAGTATTTACAGTCCACCCAATGGTTTAGTCCAACATTGCTTAATATTAACATCTCTTAATATTGTTGCAATTCCTCTTTAGCACTAGAGATTTCGTTCCCTTCATCCATGCATTGGTTGCAACCAAACAAGTCCTTTTAGTGGGTTAGATCTTTGCAATGCATAACAAGGTTCTGGATATTTATTTGACCTACATGGATGTTTCACTTCAATGCCATACTACGCGCACTTTGTCACTTATAGGAGCAGTTATCCCAGCATATTTATTTTTATTTATTTTTTTAAGGTACATCACACAATAGGATTTCCGTTATCACTTCTGAATTTTTTTGCTCACTTGTTTTAAAATATAAAGAAAAAATTAAACGTGTGTTATTCCTAAAGTACTAGCCAAAAACGTAATTTAATATGGCTACTAAACCCCTCTTTAGTATGTTATTAGTAGACCATGCGATTCTTTGTAGTCTGCATGGAACAGCCTGTTGCAGTAGATAAAGTGAGAATAGGTGGCACAAGTTGCCATGTGAACACTACTGAAGGCATTGGGCCTTTTTAAAAGAAAATCAAACACTGCTTTGGGAAATCTCATTTAAATGGCATCGCAGTACTTTGGCAAAATACATCATATTGGGGAAACTGTACTTTTAGCAGATTTCAAATGTACATTAAAAAAAGTGATCTAGTTTGTCCCCTTCCACTTTCACCTAGTCGATGGTGTGTGTTCCATTGCAAGCTGTGTTGGAAAGGAGCTAGGACCACATGTCAAGACGTACGGGAGCAAACTTCTGCCAGAGTCTTTGAAAAAGGACAAGGAGGGTAAATCCCCTCTGGATGGAGCCATGGTGGTAGCAGCCAGTAGCATTCAAGGTAATCAAAGTATATTGACTTATTATGTCTCCTTTGTGCTGATTCCGTATCTTGGCATGAACAATGGGATGTGCTCCATCTTTCAGGATTTGCAACGGTCTGGCTGGGCTTGGAGTATGCCGCAAAGAACATCACTAAAAGTGTTGCATCAGAGACTGTGCACACCGTCAAGCACAAGTATGCTTTTTTTTTTATTTATTTAATCTTACGGAGTGCTTTGAATTAAACAGTTCAAAATTCTAAATTGAATCAGAATACCCGTTTTTAAGATATGAGCTGCTGTTTTTTGCAAGACTTTACAAAAATGCTGGTTTCCTTCACAAGCAAAGCAATCATTGCTGCTCCGAAAGCCTTGAATATACAGTATGCCTAGTATTTGTTAAAGGTTAGGTTAAAAAAAAGCGTGCAACGTTTGCCTAATAGTAATAATTATCGTTCAGAGCTCTGCAAGGCAGAGTTAGAGTTTTAAATTTGGTTCTAGAGGATATGGGAAACTAGTGTAGGAATTTGCATAGGGCAGCAGTGAGTAAGGTCATTTGAGTCTGACAGCAGGATTTTGGATGGTTTGAAGTTGGGACTGGCAAACGAGGGTGATGTCAACTAGTATGGTGAAGCAATGGCGCTCAACAGTGCTGTGGATATATGGAAAGGAAGGGAGTACACACTGGGTATTAATGCATTCAAATTGTGTCAGTACTCAGCCTAAAAGGGGGCTCTAAGGTTGCCCTGAAGGTTGGGGTAGGTTGCCCAGAGACACCCTCCCCTACCTCATTGGGCTAGCCCTAGGTGGTCTCACGGTACTCAGAGCCTCCAGAGTCTCCCTTCCAACGCGTGCTGCTGTGTAGGATAAGAAGTCCTGCTCTTTGCCTTGATCGCTGTGCGCTGCACACTCTCTACTATTGATGTCAACTAGTAGAAGGTTGCAATAGTCAAGACGGGACAGGATAAGCAAGTGAATTTATATTTTACTTGCGACCTGAGAAATGGGCATATCCTAGCGATATTTAGGTGGCAACAGCAGGACTTGGTGAGAGGTTGAATGTGAGGAATGAAAGCGTATCGGAGTTTGATACTCCTGTAAATATTTGTATATATTTATATTAACTCAGAGGAAGGCAAGAAACAAACAATTCAACAAACATATAACCACATTTCCTTATACGTATCTACTGTATTTGCCATCGCAGTCTCAAAGAATAGTAAATTCTATTACTACTGCCATTCTCCTGCCCATGCCTCCAATGTATGCGGTATTTGATACAGTATTGTTTGCTAGACATAATATAACTAAGTGTTATATTTCTCATAACATGTAGATCTCACCTGTACTAGATATAGACTCTGAAATGTTGATTTGTCGCAAAATTGTTTTTGTTTCTACAAAGTCTTGTCGGGCCAACGTTACTTTCTTTTTGAAGCATTTCGATACCATGTGCCATCTTCAAACTACCATAAAGTACAAATTTAAATTACTGCATTTTTGCACTTGTATTGCCCTCTGATATAAAACCTAATGTAATTAATACAGATTGTCTTATTGGCAAGGAAAACAGCAAACTAATGTGTAGACTCCCCAGCAATCTTGCAATGATGAAGAAGCCATAAAGCATTTCTAAAGACACCCAAGTTGTGGACATTTTAAGAAACCCCATATATCTTACAGCAAAATTTCACCACAACACAAAATATTCACAAAGTCAGTAATCAAAATGAAACCTATTCTTTCCAAGCGGAGGAGTTCATTTCTTGGTGTCAAGCCCAGTGTTGCATACTAGTTTACTGTTTGTTTTTTTTGGCAACGCCTACTGTACATGTTGTGCCACAGCAAACCAGGAAGACCCCAAGAGGCAGTTTTTTTAAAATCTGAAACCGGTCACTGTGTACTTTTATAATCCTTTATATCCCATGTGTTTAACAGGAAAATGGAGAGGACTGATGTAGGGTTCACCTTGGTGCTTTGTTTTTCTTCCAGATATAGGGGATCCCCAAAGGAAGAGCCTTCAGATGAGAAACATTAAGTGAATACCAGTTATGAATTAATGTTATGCAGTTAATTGTTGTCTTGATCATTCACTCCAGTCTTTGGAAAGGTGCAACGTAAGCACTTAATACACAATCTATCATATATACCTAATATCGTTGAGATTTGTGTAATGTAAAGAAGGCAAAAGGGTTTAAAACCTGGAGGTGGGCTATTCATTAAACTATGATGGTGCCAACTGGGACATGATCATTGGGATAGTCCAGTTGAAGCCATTGGGGTTTTGTGTGATTGCCCCAATTGACACTATTGCAGCTGAATGAGTAACCCTGCAAGAGCCATATTAAGTGGTGCTAAGCAAGCAAAACCATACAAGGAAATTGGACCAGAGGTCATCTTGTAGCGTAGTAAGCATGGTGGTGTTGAATGCATTGCAGACCTTTCCATGAACAAACATGTACAGTATTTCTGAACATTCACTAATCTTAATTTCACATTTACTGAAAATATCCATGGTGGAGTGAATTCATCTTCATTTTATCTATTTAAAAATTATTCAGAATGGGGAAAATTGGAAAAACAATTGAGTATCTGACAAACGAAACTGTTTGGAGTGATTCCTGTTAACAATAGTGAAATCGCAAGCTAAACATCATATTGTAGACTACATATTTAATAAACTAGGTTGAACTTGATGGATGTACAGTGTCTCTTTTCAATCTCTTACTACGTAACTAAATACATGTGATGCAAAAATAACAAAATAGGCTTTATTTATTAAATATGTTTGCAAAGATTTGCTTGTAATTTATGATTAAAAGAATAGAGGGCCTCTTGTACCCAAAATAAATTAAATTCTTCATGTATCTGCTTAGCTTTACATTTTCTATTGCCAAGTGGTTTTGAACCTGTAATATAATGAAGCATCAGTTAAGTAATAAACACCTCAGATTATATGAACTTTTTTTTTTGTATTATAAACTAAATTGGCTCAGTAATTTTCATTACTATTATATCCTTATATACATTGTACAAAGGCAAGTCAAAAACAGTGCATTGAGTGCAAATGGAACATACAATAGTGTACAATGAAAATACAAACAAAACATATTACAGCACATGCCTAAGCTATGCCTGCATCAGCATTAGGCCTAAAGTAAGGGAAAGGCCAGTATAGTTAGCATGTGCTTGGCTTCTTCTACATACCTGTATCATGAAGAATTGTAACAGATTAGACCTTTTTATGTCCCATATCCACACCTAGTTAAATTGCTGGCCCCCGTGTTGGGGAAAAGGTTTATATTTACTAAAGGAATGGGTAGTGATGGTTAAGATGCTGGTTAATACTGCCTTTCCTAAGCATCACAAATCAGATTTACAATTGTATTACAGTTTCAAAGTCTTAAATACAATTGATTTGAATATTACTTCGACTTATGTGTCCTTGAATTGTACCAATCCGCTTAGGGCAAACTGGCAATTTTAATTAGAATGGTGTGCTTAATTGCAGGCAACGATCTTGGCATATTTGATTGTGGGGAAGTTTCATTGAGATGGGATTTGTACTAATTTAAAACCACGGCCAAAATTCTGACATAACAAAAACTCAGTGGAAATTAAATTTGAAAAGGCTTACAACCGTAACATATATTTTTTAATTTTTTCGTCTTGTAGGTATGGGAAAGATGCTGGCCATGCTACAGACAATGCCGTTAATTCTGCCATCAATGTTGGTGTAACAGCGTTTAACATTGACCACATTGGTATCAAGGCGATGGTAAAGAAAACGGCAAAGGAGGCTAGCAGTGCGATCCTGGATGAATACAAGCTAACAGAGAAGCAAGACAAAAAGGAGGAACCACGCTGAACTACCAACAGTTACTTTTTGATTGCCTTAAACTAAAGTGTGAATCTAAAACCTCTTCCTGGACAACACCAGGAATAATGCTCGCTTGCTAATACACGACAAGCTTGTGTTTGTCAGAGGAATGAAATTACTAGCGAGTGGAGTTGCATTCTGGTATCTCAACCCTGCGATTGAAACTGTAGTCAAGCTTTGTATATTTGACTATAGTTTCTTCTTTAGTGTGTGGTTTAAGAAAGGATTAGAGATGTCTGCAACATATTTAAGGGTATTCCACCATAAATAACAATGTGCATAACGGTTTTCTTTTTATTACTAGTGATAAAACCTTACCATACATTAAGTATACATGTGAAATTGCTTTTGACAAGAACTTTTCTGCCAAATGCAGTTCTGCTGTATCTCACTAACCACTTTAAATACTGTATGTAGTCCCTTGCCAACCAAAAATCACTTGTAATACTGTATGTAATGCACTATGGGTAGAATAATCTTTGAATTGGTTAAAAAAAAAAAAAAATATTCTCGTAGGGTTTCATTGGAAGCATAGCCACCTACAACATGGTTAGCCAACCATTGTTTCCAAGATCTAATAGAATGTTCTATGCTTTTAGTGATGTCAAAGTGGGTGCTGTATCTGGCAAGAGTAATGAAGCCTTGCTAAAAGCCCAACGAATAACAATCCGATACTTCCAAAATGCTACTGCAAAAGAAAGCTATTTAGAATATGAGGTACAAAGATCTGGTAACCGTTAAAGTATTGAAAAATCTGTTAGATTTTCTACTTAAAAGATCAATAATTGTACCTATCTATCCCATTTAATAATGCATCCTGATGGTGACCAATATTAAGCTTTATGTGCTTGGTTGAGTTATTATACCCTCACCTGAGCTAGTTTGTGAGCGGTACTCTGATTATATCAAATATTAACAGCACAGGTGTGGAAATTCCTATTTAACTATGATATTCAATGCTCTTGCCAGTTAGAAATGTAATTACAAAATATATTAACCAGGACGTACATATTGATATTTTATTACGCACTGAGGTGTCTAAAGGTAAAAAAAAATATTTTTGTATAAATTATTTTGATGGTTAGAATCCATTAAAACACTTGTCTACAGAAAATGAATATAGGATGGAGAATTATACTTTTATTTTTTATCTACATACTCTAGACAAGCTTTCAGGCTCCATATTTATTTATCCTTTATAGATCTCTAGACAAAGGCACCACACGGCTCTGAAAGTTTGCCACATACACACCACTTCAGAATCATCTCTATTTGTTAGAGGTAACTTACACAAAACCACCCAGTGCAACTTTGTGAAAATATTTATTCATACAGGGGGCAATTATTTATATTCATAACCTAAAGCAGCATTCTTTTTAATCTGAATTGGAGGTTCCTCCAGGGCAGAATTGTGCTGTTCTGAGATCCAGGAACCAGCATAATTTTCTTTTTGTCTTTGCATATAGACTGATAAAGTTGGCTGCCAGGGTCATACAATAGGAAGTCACAATGTAATGCCGATGACATTGCAGCTTCCTGCTGAGTGAGGCTGACCCAGTGGCCTTACTGAGTTTCCAAAACGGAAAAAAATAGAGGCTGCAGTTTTTTTTTTTTTTTTTTATAACTTTGATTTAATTAGGTGATACATTACATACATAGTAACACAATCCATGGGCTACCGCGTATACACCAAATCCTGATTACAAATACAACAAACATGACAGACAGGACTAACAGGAGGATGTGACTTCAAGGTATCGGGTGAGGGGGGGGGGGGGGGCGGCGGCGACCGTGTCGATGGATGGAAGCAGCTCTCCTTTCCCGCTTTCCCGGCGGCCTCTTATTTTTGGGGAACTGTAATTACATGTCTCAACTACTAAGGGTGTCCCTTTCTCTCTCAACTTCCGTGTACCTCTCGTTCCTACTGTCGCTATGTGGTGGTGGTTCCATTTGGTTACCGGAGAACGTATTTCTAGCTATCATTGCAAAATTGTGGTAGCGTCCACCCCCGGGATATCTGTCTGGGCCAGCCAAGGCGACCAGACTTTTAGAAAATTTGGACCGGAGTCGTTAACCAAACTTGTCAACTGTTCTATCCGGCAAACAAGCCAAATTCTGTTCCTGATTTTGGGTATAATTGGTATTTCCGTTTGCTTCCACAGTGCTGCGATCTCGCATCTGGTGGCGATTGCTAAATGTGTTATCAATTTATGAGTTGCGTTAGATAGCCCCCGGATCCGCTTGCCCAGCAGGAACAGCCATGGGTCCAGGGGGATCTCCACGCCGATCATCCGTTACAACCACTCTCTAATTTCCACCCAAATCGGGGCCACCTTCGTGCAAAACCACAGCATGTGACGCAAGTCAGCCCTTTCCCCGCACTGCTTGGGACAGAGCGGTGAATAGCCTCTGACAAATTTAGACAATTTGGTTGGTGTATAGTACCAGTGCATCAGGACTTTGTATGCGTTCTCCTTTAACGTGGTACAGATAGAGCTTTTGGCTGCTGCCTGCAGGATCCTGTCCCAGTCTTCATCTTCTAATGTCTCCCTAAAGTCCGCTTCCCACTGTCTCATATAGCTAAGTCTGGGTTCGTCCCCTGTCTCGGGGCAGATCACTTCCCTGTACATTCTAGAAGTTATTCCCCTCGTGTCCGTTCCTCTAGAACACAGCTGCTCGAAATTTGTTCTGGTGGGCTGAATTGGGGTTTTATTATAAAATGCCCTGATCTGGAGGTATCTAAAGAATTCTGCGTTAGGCATATTTTTTTCCTCTTTGATATGATCAAAAGTTTTGACATAGTTTCTACCCTCCAGATCTTTTAGTCGTAAATAGCCTGACTGAATCCACTTTGAGAAATGAGAACTATTCAGGCCTGGAGCAAAGTTTGGGTTACCCCATATAGGAGTCATCAAGGAGTTTAGTGTTGTGAGAGAACATCTGAATTTGGTTGCCTCTCATACCCTCAAGGAGCTTGATATGGCCTGCAGCGGTGTCCTAATCCTAGACCAGCTTTTTTTGGGTAACCAAATTAGATTCTGCAGCTCTATTGGTGCGCAGCATTCTTTTTCCAATTCCACCCATCTCCGAAGGTCTGGATCTGCGTGCCACTGTATAATTTGGCTCAGTTGGGCTGCTTCGTAATAGGCGAACAAGCAAGGCACTCCCAACCCTCCTCTCGAGGTCGGCCTCCTCAAGATGTCTTTTTTTTATCCTTGGGCCCTTTTTATTCCAGATAAACTTCGTTATCCTAGACTGCAGCGAGAGGATATCCTCTTTCAGCAGGGGGACCGGGAGGGCCTGGAAAAGGTATAACACCTTTGGAAGGAGATTCATTTTCACACTGTGAATTCTTCCAATACAAGAGATGCCATACTCCGCCCATCTCCTGAGATCCTCTCTGTCTTGAACAACCTGGGATAATTTGCCTTATATAATGCTTTGTAATCCTTTGTTATATACACCCCTAGGTATTTGATCATGGAGGGTTGCCACTTAGTTTAGTCCAATTAGTTTTTCTACTGGTTTTGGTAAATTTATGTTGAGGACTTGGCTTGATTAATTTTGAACCCCGAAATTTGATTAAATTTCCCCAGGATTGCAAAAACATTGGGCAGGGAGGTAAGAGGATTGGATAATGTCAGGATCACATCATCCGCATACAGCGCCACTTTGTGTGTCTGCTCTTTTAATGATATTCCCGATACATCCGGGCATATTCTTACATGCGCCGCCAAGGGTTCAATACCCATGGCTAACAGCAACGGGGACAGCGGGCAACCCTGTCTCGTGCTACTGCAGATTTGAAATTGTTCAGATGGGAAGCCCTGATGTCGCACCCTTGCCGTCGGCCCCCCGTACAGTGCCATAATGGCTCCCAAGAGGCGTCCTTCAAAGCCAAACACTTTTAGCGTCTCAGATAGGGTCAATCGATCCTATCAAAGGCTTTTTCCGCATCCAGACTTAGTACCATCGACGGAATATTTTGTTTTTGGGCCAAATCAATCAGATCTATTATTCGTCTGGTATTGTCTGCTGCTTGCCTTTCTCCAATGAACCCAACCTGATCTGGATGAATTAATCTGGGGAGGACATTACCTACTCTGTTAGCTATAAGCTTGGAGAAATTTTTTATGTCGGTAATGATCAGAGAGATGGGCCGGTAGCTCTTACAGTCTGCCGGGTCCTTTCCAGGTTTGTGGATCAGGGAGATAGACGCCTGAAGCATCTGTGCAGGGACTGAGGCCCCTAACAAGACCGAATTGAAAAGTTTTAACAGATACGGGGCCAGTATTTTCAGATATTTTTTGTAATATAGGTTCGAGAAGCCATCTGGGCCTGGTGCCTTGGCTGGCTTGAGGGACTTTACAACTTCCGTTAACTCTTCTAAAGAAAAGTCTTTTTGTAACGCCTCTCCTTCCGCCCTGCTCAATGTCGACAGTTTCGCCCTTTTTAAGAATTCCCACAGATTGTCCCTTGTTTTTTGATTTTGTATGACCTTACCTCCATCGTAGAGCATTTCATAGTAGGACTTGAATTCCTCTACAATCCGCTTAGGATTCGAGGTAAGTTCACCCCCCCTGCATGCGAATAGATTGAATATGGTAGTTTGGTGCTTTGTTTCTAAGGTTGTTGGGTAGGAGGGTGTCCGGCTTGTTCGCCTTCTCGAAAACCTGCGTTTAGTCCAGCTCAGCTCCTTTTCAGCTTGGGCGAATAATCGTATGTTTAGCTGATGTTTGGTATCTAATATTTCTTTCAGGGTAGTATCCTGTTTGAGGGTTTTATGGAGCGCAGTGAGGGATGCCAATTTCTCCTGCAGCTCCTTAATCTGGCGCTCTTGCTCTCTTTTGCGTCTAGCACCTAGACACATCAGAGTTCCCCTGAGGGTAGCCTTAGGGGCCTCCCACAACGTGGAGAGTGACGACACACTACCCTCGTTCTACGTGAAAAACTTGTCTAGTGAATTTAAAGTGCACCGCAGCTCTATTTGTGCGTGGTCTGACCATGAAATATCGTGTATCCCCGTATGGGAGACCACTGGGACCAGTCTATTGGATACAAGGAAGTAATCTATCCGTCATTAACCTTTTGGTGTTGCTCTCTCCATATATCCACTAGCTGGCAGTCCCGTAGTCCTTGGGTAATGTTTAGTATGTCCTGTCTGAGGGGAAGGTTAGATACTGTACACCTGTCTAAGTCTGGGTTTAAAGTCCTGTTTAGGTCCCCGGCTACTATCGTGTTTCCCTTTGCTTCACTATGTAACTTCCGGGGAAAAAAGGGAAAAGAACTCTGATGCCAGTTCACACGGTGCGTATATTGATGCCAACGTGAGTGGCTGACCTTGTATGGACCCCACGAGGATAAGGAATCTTCCTTCTTTGTCTGACAGCTTCTTATCTACCTGGAACGCGATTCTATTATGTATTGCTATAGCTACCCCTCTCTTATTCTCTTTAGCTGATGCCAGGTATACTGTTTTAAAGTCCTTATCTAGAAATTTAGGGAAACTGACTGTGGAGAAGTGGGTCTCCTGGAGAAAAAAAATGTCTACATTATGTCGTTTCTAATCTTTAAGGGCCAACTTACATTTAGCTGGGCTATTGAAGCCTTTGACATTGTGTGATATGCAACTGATCTCTCTACTCATCTTGCTTTATTCGTGCACTCTCTCTACCGGTGTGTTCTAAGGTTGCACTGCCCTTCCCAGGCGGTACTCTGTTCCCGACTCCATCTTCATCTTCTCCAACACCTTCCTCGATCTCCTGGGGTGGGGTGGGGTGTGACGGGGCGTGACATAAAAGGAAAGACCAAAAGGGAAAACAAAAGGGAAAACAAAACATAAATACATATACATGCATAACCATAATAACTTGTCGTCGGCTACAGGGCCTCCCCGCCCTGCAGCCAAGTCCAGCGCCTTTGGGGTGAGGGCTCTCGTGGCGGTGGTTCCTCTCTGTTGCCTCCCTCCCTACCCACGACCCTCATTTATCCCCCAAAGGAATTTACCGGGGTCCAGGGGGTCCCTCCACCCAGGGCCCCGTCGGAGACTCATGCCAACTCCGGAGTATGTGTCTCCTCCACCTCGTTTCCGCGCTCTATCTGCACCCTTATAACTTCTTAGACTTAACTTTTTTGACGCCTCAACTTGCCTCTACTATCTCTCGAGCAGCTTGCTGCCTCCTGCCACCTGCTACCATATTGAAGCCGTCCCTCAGAGCTTCTTCTGTTTCTTCTAGTGTGTTGCCTCCATTCCCTGCTTCCTTCCGCTCCCCTCCCCTCTCCTCTTGCCTCCCCGGTCATCCTTGACTTAATTTCAGCTCCACCTCTGCCCCTTAGGTTCTCCTCCGCTCTATTACAGCCGCTTCTTGCTGTGCGCAACCGTTGTCCTCTCCCGGATTCCTACCCCCCTGGACTTGCTCCTCTTTAGCCAGGACCCTCCATCTAGTACTCATCCCGACGCTTACCTCTAATCATTCTCGTCTCTTCTCTAGCACCTCTCCTCCTCCTTTCCTCCCCTTCCTCCCCTCCTGTCCTTCTTCCCTTCCTCCCCTCCTGTCCTTCCTCCTTTCCTCCCATCCTGCCCTTCCTCCCATAACCCCAGTTGGCTCCGTGTCCGGCAAACATTTTGCCGCTTGCTGGGGTCCTTCTTTTCTCCTACGTCGCCCTCTGACGTAGCTCCGTGAGCCAGCGGCTGAGTCTGCCCCATCCAAGATGGCGCCCCTCTGCTCGTCGTCTGGTTATGACGACGTCCGGCGGCCGCCATTTTGGATCTGCTTCTGCCGCGAGGAGGCTGGAGCACGCACTCTCCTCCCGCATTTTCTTCTCTTTCGAGTTATGCGTCTCATGCTGGTTCCAGTGGGGCGCCATCTCGTCCTCCATTTTCCCTCAGCATTCAAAATGAAGAGCAAAGGTAAGTTCTTTCCTCTTTTCGCACAGGGACTTCAGCCGAACCCGCAGGTCTGTTAAAATTCTCCGAGGCTTTACTGAGGGCTGCACATCCACTTTTTCCATCTACAGGGGCTTTGCAGGTTACGTTACTTACTGCTCCATCATGTCCATAGACACACCAGGCGAGGCAACTTTTTAAACGGAAAAACTTTTATTAACTGTATGAACCGCCATTACGGCTAGGTCAGTCTCTCACTTATTGCCTCCTTTAGCTTTGGCTGAGCCCGCGCCTCCACTCCACTCGGGCTTCAATGCCTCTTCAGCCTCTGCCTCCCTTGCTGGGGCTCCCTTCAGGCCCAGTTTGGCCAAAAACGCCGGCCCCTCTGCTGGGTCTCTCATTGTGATGGGCCTCCCGTTCCACGCTACCATCAGACCAAACGGGAAGGTCCACCTGTACCTTATGTTCTGGTCCCGTAGGAACTTTGTAACAGGGAGAAGGTTCCGGCGCCTGGCTAGAATGGCGGGAGACAGATCTTGAAAAATCAGCATTTTGCTGCTTTCGAACTCCACCGCTGGTAGGGCCCTTGTTTGGCGTAATACTGCCTCCCTGGTGGATATAGTAGTGCAGCCGGATGATAATGTCCCGGGGCTGCTCGGTCTGCATCGGCCGGGAGCGGAGGGCTCTATGGCAACGGTCCATGGCCAGAGCCTCCTTATTACAGTCAGGGAGCAAGGACTCCAGCCATCTTGCCACGAACTCTTCACAGTCTCCCACCTCCTCAGAGACCCCCCCTTATCCGTATGTTGTTTCGTCTTTCGCGGTTCTCCGCGTCCTCCTGGCGTTCCTTTTATCTATCTGCCGCTGTAATTCCCCCGACCTCTTCTGTTTTCTTTAGCACCTTTTATTGTTTGGTCTACTTTATGCTCCAGGTCGTCTGTTCGTGTCCCCAGCTTACTGACCTCCCTCTTTACTTCTTTTATTTCGGCCTGTAAGAGGGACTTCAAATCATTATAAAGTCTCTCAAAGTCGCATCTCCGCACAGGCAATAGGGCTTGATTCCTGGCCCCCTCCTCCTGCTCCGTGTCAGGATTTGAAGCCGGCGCCGTTTCTTCAGCTGCGCTGCCTGATCCTGCACCGCCGAAGTAACTTCTGACATCCGCCAGTTTTTGTTTCTTTTGGCTAGCCGTTTTTTTCGGGGCCATCCCTGCGGGTTTGTCCAGTGCTTTCTAGCTGTTTTAGGCAACTTTTTTCTTTGTTTTTGGGTGCTTTTTACACTATATTCTGTGAGCGCGGCACGGAGCTATCTAATCGGACATCCATACCCGTGGCCGTCGCGCATGCGCCTCCTAGAGGCTGCAGTTTAATGAATACCACCACCAGTTTAGATTTTAAAATATTTCTATTGTTGGTAATTCCTCTGGGAATAGCATCCCGGGATGGGTGAACAATATAGCTTAAATCTCCCATGGTACGGGAGCCAATGACGTTGCGGATTCCTATTGGCCTGCGTGACGTGGGGAATTTAAACCTCCATTATGGACTGTCCGTACTTGCAGAGGTGGAATCGTGTTTTTTTTTTTAACATTGAATGCTGCTTAGAAATTGATACTTGTGGAGGCGTTTTTGATTCTGCATTAAGGTCGAAGGTATCAGTCTGTTTCTGTATGTCCCAACTGCCATTTTCTTAGCACCAAAAATCCAGGCGTGAAGTGGTAATCTGGTAATGTTCTGCATCAAATGCAGCAAACGTGCTCAATAATGTGTCAAGCAGAAGATTAATGCTGTATTTAAACCTTCGCCTCCCCTTGTTTCCCTTTACACAGGCCACATTGAGTATTTTTGCTATTCGAGTACAGTTTGAGCAAGTTTTCTTACTATTGTAACTTTTTTTTAATAAGTCACTGAGTTACAAAACAGATGGATGGTATATAGCAGAGGTCTCAAAACTCAGTCCTCACGAGCCGCCAACGGGCTGTTTTTTTTTTTTTTATGGCTATTACTGTTTCAGCACAGGAGGCTCAGTGCTGAAACAGGGATATCCATAAAAGCCAGCCTGCTGGTGGCCCTTGAAGACTGAGTTTGGAGAACCCTGCTATATAGACTAAAATACACCCTGCTGGATGGTATATAGAGACGCCGATTTAATTATGAAGAACTTAAGCATTCCATAATTTTTCAAGAAGTGTAAAATTAAGACTACCAAATTCACAGGAACCAATTTGAATACTTAATGTAAAACCCACTAGATACACATGCCTCATATTGAGCAATAGTTGCACAGCTGTGTGAATTATAATGTGACCCTTCATGAAAGTTGGAAACACCTCCTGCAATTTTTCTTGAACTATGTGAGAATTATATTCAATTAGTTGTTCCTTTTTATTTAATGAGATTGACTGAAACATTTCTGGATAGCATCTACAGTACTTTAATTTGCGGTTGTAATAAAAATGTATTTGAAAGTGTGTGCCACTTTTTTTTGGTAGATAACACAATACTTTAAACAAAGCATTTTTATTAAAGAAAAAAACAAATATTCTAGTTAAAATATTAGTTCTGTACACCTATATAAAACTTATCTTAAAAGCCTTAAACCAGTGAAGAGTTTACCTCTGCACAGTTAGATGCTTGGTCTGTTTGCTTTCTTTTGAAGATACTGTATCACAGTAAGTGAAATATGAGCAAGAGAAACATGGCTATTGTGACTCAAGACACGTATTGGGCAAACTAATCTAGTAAGAGAGCTATTTATGCATAATGCTCATATCCTAAAGTTATACCTGTGACCATTTTACTGCAGATGAAAGCCAAAATGCCTGATTTTAAACATTCTTTAGAAGTAGCAGGCAGCCTTTCAAGGATTTATATCCCATTCCCCAGTGTAGAGAACTACAGTGTGAATTTGTTCAGGTACAATTTCAGTCTGGTAGTTTTTCAACAAAGTGTACAGTTTGAAATGCAATTACTCATACAGATTAGTGTTATTAGGAAGATTGATAATTTAACTGGAAAATTACACTTTGGAAGTTTGTTAGAAGAGACACTTGTATTCTGTCTTCAACAACTAGGTGGCAATAGATGAACTCATGTTAATCTTTTTGAATATCATCAATTAATGGCAACAGCTATTGAATACTAGTCCTCTTGTGAATGACTTGTTTCCTTCAGAAACAACTAAAGCTCTTATGATCAGTCTCATTTTAGATGTGCTAGTGTCTAAATGGTGTTAAAAGTCCCCCCCCATCCTTTAATTTTTTTTTTTTTTTTTTTTGCCTAGCCTTACAGAGCTCAATATGTGAGAATTCTATAACAATCCTAAGATGATGCAATGCTTAGCCCGGACTTACTGGTATACGTGGTACAGGCATACCCCGCATTAACGTACGCAATGGGTCCAGAGCATGTATGTAAAGTGAAAATGTACTTAAAGTGAAGTACTACTCCCCCCCACACTTATCGATGCATGTACTGTACTGCAATTGTCATATGTGCATAACAGATGTAAATAACGCATTTGTAACAGGCTCTATAGTCTCCCCGCTTGCGCACAGCTTCGGTACGGGTCGGGAGCTGGTTTTGCTGTTCAGGACGTGCTGACAGGCGCATGTGCGAGCTGCCGTTTGCCCACTGGCCGATATGTCCTTAAACATATGCCTGTACTGTTACTGTGCACATTAAAATTCTTCAAGCTCACATACATCCGTTTAAGGCCACAATTATGCTTCCCTCTAGTCCTCTGTGATGACTCGAGACACACAGGAAAGAGAAATGTTATTTACTTGTACCGCCAAGGATGCTTTAAGCAAAGTAATTCACTGAGAACAATTCCTTTTCGTCTCTCCTATGCCAGTACAAATGAGAGAACATACCCAAGCGGTCCCCTAATCTAGATGGGAGAAAGACTACCATCCTTGGAAAAAAAACAAAACAATAATCCATCTCAGAACCGGAGAGCTCTTGCCAGCGGCAGAGGCGCAAAGCTCAGCCAACATGCATAGCTCACTAGCAAGGTGAAGACCCAAAAGGTCACTGAAATAAGTAGCCTAAAAATGACTCCTGCAACAGAAGAATGCCACACCTAAGGTGAGAATAGTTTGAGCAAAGGCAAGATAAAGTACATAACATATTACCTGCAGAACCTAAAAGCGACCAAATATGTACTCTTCCATATGAATACGGTCCCCCAATGTGCTTGATTGATGGAAATGTGCCTACTCGGCCTCACGTGTGGTCCAAGTAACTGAAATAAATCCAATTGTCCAATTTGTGATCGTCCATTACACCCGGTGCTCAAGCTGAATACCTCAACTGCAAGGTGCATAACTTTACACAATGTCAAAGTTTGTCAAAAATTAGTACCACAGGTAAGCCTACCCCTGATTGCTTCCCAACGGCCAAATGTCTATCAGGGGACTTCAGGCAAATCTCCTTTTCCAGCCTGCCCCCTCCCCGCAGCAACTGCCAGGATAGTGAGGTAGCAGCTGGTGGTTGGAAAGCTGCAGAGAGCCGCAAGTAAGAGCGGAAAGAGCTGCATGCGGCTCCGAAGCTGCAGGTTGCCTACCCCTGGCCTATACCAACATTTACCAAAAAAATAACTAATCCTGTAGGACAGAAATAACTGCTGTGCAGAGGAGCACTGAGTTTTATAGGCCTTAGTTAAATGTTTTGCCTTACCCCTAACTTGGTAGCACTTACAGCCTCCTTGGAACAAGATTAGGAGGCGACAAAGAAAGATTTACCTGGATGATGATCCTAGAAGCAAGCTTAATACCTTCAAGAAGAAACCTCACCAATGTATACCTAATTGTGATGCTTTTCTTACCTACATTTTGTATGGATATCAATTGTTGTATTTTCCTCTTAACAATGCATTGTTGTTTATATAATCTTCAGTAAGATTAATATTTTTTTTGGAATGGCGTAATTATAAGCATTACTGAGCATAGCGTTGTGCTTCTGTAATAATAAACACTTCAGTTAGAAAAACTTGTATTGAGAAAAATAAATGTGGGGGGTGTCTCAATATGGATTTCAATTGAATGTTTAAGCTGATAATTATACAATCTGCTACTAAGGAGCATAAAGTGGGAGGACAGAATTATACCCCTTTCAACAAGCATTGACCATTCTATTAATACAGAACTAGCTTTATGAACTGTTTTAAATGTGTCTCCGAATATTACTATTACATTAACCATGGATATATTCCACTGCAATCAAGCGATGGATAAATAAACCTTAGGCTGGACCAATACATTGCATTTTGCATTATTTCAATAGCTCTGTACATTAAGTGTGCAATTTCTACAAAAACAATGCAAACATTGAGTTGCATAAATGACAAACAGTGAGAGGTGCTATTTGATTAGTGTGAAGCACTCTTCTACCGCACAACTGGCAAAGTGTTTTAGCAAAAATCTTTGAGTATTTGTTGTACTGTGATGATAAAAACAGCATTGTCACCAAAATAGTCACCTTTTCTTCCCACCATGCCACAGGGGGGCAGGGAGCAGGAAGGCAGTCCGGTCACAGGAAGGAAGTCCCGCCCACCCAGCCCTTTGTGTGATAAACATGACAGTTTAATTATATTGTGTATGCTGTATTTTTTCCCCCCCTTTTCAAAATGTAGATAAAAGACTTTGATGTTGACATACCTGAGGTGGGCATTTTTAAGGCATGTGTTGCCTTCGTAACGGCGGCTGTTGGGAGAAGGGGGGGAGGGGTGAGTGCACAGTAACCTTGCCAGCGGGGGCTCAATGGTGCAGATAACCACTAAAGCCTTCGGGTGGGTAGCAAGTGGGCAGGGCTCATTTGTGCGTGATTCCGAGCCCAGCATCGCTCAACGGGCGCCCAGCTTGGTGGGTCTTGCGGGTCATGGTTGGGGTGCCAATGGCCATTACCCGGGGGGAAAGCACGATGGCAGGGGTAGCACTCACCAAGGTTTATTATTATTTGTGTAAATAAAGCCGTGGCCCCTTGAACCTTCAGACCTTTGTTGTGTGTTTTTTTGTGTGTTAGGGGGTGACGGGGCGGGATCAGAGGTGGAGCTTCCTCGCAGGCTCCGAGGTCATGCCATTTCCAAGTCTGCCACCTGGTAAGTTAAGAGCCACTGGATAACTGCAGGCCATTTTTATAGTGCTCCTACCTAGTGGTCCCAGAGTGAATAACTAGGAGTAGACATGCTACTTAAAGTGTTTTTCTTTCAGTAAGACAATTTACCTAAAAATATGTACAGTAGGTGGTACGGATATGTTCTCCTTCAAGCAGTAGAAAGATGAGTACTTTATTATATGCAACCTAAATTAATGCTTCCCCATACTATGCTCAGGAATCTTCTTCCACATCATGTTGAGGATAATTTAAATGACACATGTCCAAGCGGCAGGAGTTTAACTAAGAAACTGGGAAATTCACTATCCTTTACATTTTGAATATTTCATTTACATGGGATATAGTACAAAAAGAACTTTAACAGGGTTCTTTTATTTGTTGGAATGTTGTTTCTTCACAGGTGCATTTTGCTGAAGCTGGGTTTCACAGCGGCAACACGCTCAAGTCTCGACTGAACCTGTAAAGACAATACCACCAAATAAGAGCAACACAAACCATGTGATCTTTTAAAGCTGGAAAACAAAGCTAATAACAGAATTATTCATAGTGTTCCAGGCTATTGTGCACAACAGGGTTAAAAATTATATGTTTTTGCATGCCAGGTTTAACTAACCACATAAGAACTTTGTAGTACAAAGGCAGGCTACATCCCTTTCAAAATATAGCCTTAGATTAGTGAAATGTACCGGTACAATGTAGGAGTTACACAAAAAGACATAACATAATAATTTCATTGTTTTCTCCTGGTGTCAAAAATGTAGCTATTCTTCAACTTTATATTACCATATCTTACATTAAAAATCCTGCGGACCCTCCAGCACTAGCAATCATATGACTGCTTTCCTGAGGCGCACTGAATGTAAACGCTGCCTACAAAATGAGCAAAAGGCCATGAAATACAGCGTATGTCGTAAAGCCACTGAAGGGGTTAATATTCTTGATATGCCTTAATAATGAATTAAAGCATCAACCCCCTCCTCTACCCATTTTAATAACTTTTTTTTACAGTATTTAAACAGGAGTCCTCGAGAGCTGAACCGCATTACGTTTGGCTCCGGGGACCCTCCTAAGTTCCAGAGATCTTGATTGGCTGCTGGAGTTCTAGGTCCCTGTCAAAATAGGTCACTAAATCTTATCAGGCGACTTGGCTGCAACATACAGAAAGCCACAACAAATTGTGGGATGATGGTATGGATTTCTGTTCTATGACTGCAGGCACCATTTTTACATTTCCAGGTAGGAACACCAGCAACTACTGTAGATTTGTACGCATGTTTCTCAAGAACAAGGGGCGTGCGCGTATATGTGCGCGCGTGTATACGTGTGCGTGTACGCATGTATACGTGCGTGTGCGCATGTATGTGTGCGTGTGCGCATGTATGTGTGCGTGTGCGCATGTATGTGTGCGTGTATATGTGTGCGTGTGCGCATGTATACGTATGCGCGTGCATATAAATCTATATCATACACACATACATACACACCTAAGCTCCATAGGGCCCTGTGCATGCAAAATGTCTCTGTAAAGTGCTATGTAAAACTAGCAGCGCTATACAAGAACAAGCCATTATTAATTTTAATAACACACAGATTGAATTGTACACATTCACATACACACAAAATTAAATATACATATTGTTTACAGTATGATATATACAGATTTTATTTTAAATGAGTTGTTAATATTTAACATTAACTACACACGTGCAATGGAATAAGGTTTAATTCATTCATTCTGAGCTACTCTCCTTTTCTGCTGCTGCTCTGACAATTCTGTGGGGAAGATCATGTGACCAGGCAATGACAGATACATTTGTGCTCCTGCACGGCTGTGGAGGGGGCAGGACTCACAAAGGGGTGTGCCAGAGCCTGTTACAGAAAAGGAAGGGGTTGTGCCTCTCTAAAGGGTTACTATAGAAACAAAAATGCTTGTTACATTAGAATACATTAAAAATTGCCTTTCAAAGTTGTTTTTTAAAAAAAAGAAAATGCTACAAGTATTTTCTCACAGTACAGAACTGATTTATTAAAAAAAACACACATGCAGGATATTGACTGAACTGCAGCTTTAATGAGAATTTGATGAAAGGTTCCGTTTTATATATCCACTGATTTACTCCACATAATGTAAGTTATAGAGTGCAGTCAATAAGGGATTCTTTCTTTCTTTCCTTAATTCACCTTCGTACTGACATCCAAAGAGCAATCGTCATTAACCCGACTGGCAGTTAACCCAAGATTGTTGTGCAATACCCCCTATTGGAACTTAGGGGGAATTCACGAAGATTTATAAATGTATATTTCAATATTTAAAATATTAATGCGAGCGGTGCAAAGAAAACACCTTGTTCCTGCAAGTCTATTCAGTGATTTTACATGGTAGCAGATGTCTGCAGTGACTTAACGGCTTTCCTTCCCGTGGGGCTAGCACAGCTTTGCAAATAAAGGTAGCACCAGTGTGGTTTAAACTGGAAAGTAGTTACACCAGCGCATCTTACCTGATTGAAATTTGTGTTTAACTTTTTCAGGACTAAATTGTGTTCTCTGATCCGCTTCTGATGTTCAGCCAAAATAGTTGCTTCATTGCTCAGTTTCTCTGTAGAGAGAATTATAGTATTGGTATTTTCTTAACTGGTATGTCTTGTGGTGTGAGGTTTACAGCTGTTTTGTCTTGTGAGGAAAAACACATTTATACTCAGCTGATGACAGAGGTGCCTGCATTGCATTGAAAGGTGCAATACGATATAGGGAGCAGTCAGAGAAAATCTACCCCTCCCAAATCTCAGCTTACCATGTCTACATACCAACTCAAGAATAACCTAAAACTACTTTTAGGTATGACCCGCGAAGGTCCTCCTGCGGACTGAAACGACAGGCAGGTGTGCTTTTTTTAACCTACTGTAAATTACTTTTTATTTGCCATCCTTGTGCTGCGCTGGTATTATAAATCATTTTGTGATCTAAATTGACTATTCCTGATTGCTTTTACCGTCCGCCACGACTGCTTTCTATGAGGCACTCCACCCAGTGTGTGCGGCCAGCTTATTGAAACACACAGAGAACAAAACAGGAGCGCAGCTTTCGTGAGATATGTGCAAAGAGAAAGAAACACAAAATAGTTAAACACAGTATGACATATATGGAAGGATCATTTAACCAGCGTCAAATGAACTCATACACTCCAAATTCTTTTCAGCATTAGGAACCAATGATGGATGGTGATGAGGATGATCTGTGTAAAGGTAAATATTTTTATGGGCACATGGGAGTATTTCATTAGCACAACCATCCCTTTGGTGCGAACCTGCTCCTATGGCAGTGCTACATCGATGTGACAACGTGATTGGTGAAAAATCTGGCGCTAATTAAATACTAGTGATCACTTAAAATACAGTGAATATATAACACACATATAGTGATTCAGAATAATATAGTGCCTAAAAATAGTGCAATAGTGAAAAAAAAGTATAATATAGGTTGTAACCCCCTGCTCAGACCCTCTGGAAGGGACTGTCTTCACTGGTCCCAGATGATCAATATGTATTTTCTCAACCCAGGGGGAGCATGTAGGGAAAGAACAACAAAGAAAAAAAAAAAAACACACTAAGTGCAAACAATTTTGTTCAAGGGTGAGGTATGATGCTTGGCCCCTGTGTGCTCCCTACTCACAGAAAGTTAGTAGGATAAGTGCAGTGGCGGGATATGTGAAGTCTGGTGGGTCTCACTGGACATATACAGGAAGCAGCTAGGACTGGGATGTCAGTTGCAAACGTACATGGAAAGATAAAAACAGACCTCCATGGTGCAGATCAATGGTATAGGGATAAACTTTATATAGTATTAAAATGTGCACTCACAATGTTAAAAATCAATATAAGCGTTATTCACTGTATAAGTGATAAGGAGTGTAAGGGTGGTTGCCGCAGCTCACCGCACCGCCGCCGTCTCGGCGTGAATAACGCTTATATTGATTTTTAACATTGTGAGTGCACATTTTAATACTATATAAAGTTTATCCCTATACCATTGATCTGCACCATGGAGGTCTGTTTTTATCTTTCCATGTACGTTTGCAACTGACATCCCAGTCCTAGCTGCTTCCTGTATATGTCCAGTGAGACCCACCAGACTTCACATATCCCGCCACTGCACTTATCCTACTAACTTTCTGTGAGTAGGGAGCACACAGGGGCCAAGCATCATACCTCACCCTTGAACAAAATTGTTTGCACTTAGTGTGTTTTTTTTTTTTTTTTTTTCTTTGTTGTTCTTTCCCTACATGCTCCCCCTGGGTTGAGAAAATACATAGTGCTACATCGATTACATCTTTATTTGGGAGGGTGACGAGGCTACATTAAAAAAAAAAAAATCTTTTAATGTATTTGAAACGTAATGATTTGAATCTTGACTTTTTGGATTTAAAATAAATAAATAAATAAATAAATATACATACATACATTCACAGAAGACAATGCTGTAAAAAGGAAAACTTTCTTTAAGACTGCTGACAGCAATAACTTTATTTTAAATTCAAGCTGTCACCACAGGAAATGGATTGAGAATGTACCTTATGGTCAATTTAGTCATATAATGTATAAACTGTATGAATAGTATTGTATATAATAGCCAGGCCACTACACTGGAAAGAAAGTTTACGGAAAGGAATTACTCTAATGAAAATATTCAAATGCCAAAAGAAAAGGAAGGCCTTTAAGATAAAAAAATTATCCTACAAGATTCACTAAATAGAACTAAGTATGAAATAAATGTTATGCCATTTATCACACAATTCTATAAAGCTAGCACACGGTGTTAAAATGGCAAATTTTAAACCAGAAAAGACTGGCGAGTTTTTTTTTATATTAAGGAATTTATCAATTGTAAAACAAATTTGACATTTATCTCATATGTTGCCCTTGTGATAAGGAATATATTGTGAGTATCACTAGGATGTTGCGTACTAGGATTTTTGTACACCTTCGCAACATCACTATAGGGTTAGTGTGTCAGTGTCTCACTTCACTATAAACAAGTACATAACTCGAATCTCACTGGAATTAAATTTATTGCATTAGAACATATTCCGTATAATTGGAGAGGTGGTGATCGAGTTAGAACTCTGTCCCAAAGGAAACCTTTTGGATATTTCCACTTGGAACTCTGCAACCTTTAGGTCTAAAATTGATAGTGATTTAAATTCTCTCATTGTTTAATCTGTAATCTCTCCCCAATCGTCTCTACGCCACTTTGTCATTCCATTTTTTTTTCTTCTCTCAATTTTTGGGGTTTTAGTTGGATTCATATCCACTATGTTTTTGATTACCTGGTTTTATGCTATTGGATTCAGATTTTATAACTACCCTATTTCCTTGATTCTAAGACACACCCTTGATTTAATAAAAAAAAAATTGGGGGGAAAAAAAAACTATATTAAATGTGCAGAATTTTTTTTTTGAGGGGAGAGAGAGGAGGGAGAGGGGAGAGAGAGGAGGGAGAGGGGGGGAGAGGAGGGAAAGGGGGGAGAGAGAGATCGGGAGTGGGAGATGGATAGGGGGGAGAGGGATAGGGGGAGAGGGATAGGCGGGATGGGGGAGAGGGATAGGGGGAAGAGGGATAGGGGGAAGAGGGATAGAGGGGAAGAGGGATAGAGGGGAAGAAGGATAGGGATAGGGGGGAAGAGGGATAGGGGGGGGAAGATGGGGGGGGGGAGAGAGATAGGGGGGGGGGAAAGAGGGATAGGGGGGAAGGGGAGAGGGAGAGAATGGAACGACAGACAGACAGAGACAGACAGAGATTTGCCAGGGGGGAGGAGGCGGGCTGCTGTGAAGACAGAGCCCTGTCCCCGGCATCTCCACTGAACTCTGCACCTCGTGGAGGAGGGGGGGGGGGGTCTGTGTGGTCACAGCTATGCTGTTTGCAGAACACAGAAGACTGGCCGCATCTCCAGCATATCTCTCTGACGAGGGGGGCCTGTGATCGCAGACATTTTTGCTGCACACAGAAAACCGGCAGGCCTCTCCAGCAGCGCCCCATGACTGTTTTTTTCCCCCCAGTACATCGATTGTTAGACGCAGACCTATTTCAGCCACGTGAAAAAGGGAAAAACAATCGAGGAAATACGGTAGTTTGGCTATTATATCATGGTTTAGCCTAGGTCCTTTGTTTACATGTCTCTACATAATTCTCCTCTTTGATTGAATCCTCACGTGTCCATTGTTCATCATCATCTTTGCTGATAAACAGGTGTATGGTGTTCACTGTTCACCTTGCAAAGTTGTGTTTGTCGTCAAGTGTAGTCTAATTCTCCGTCATGACGTCACATTTGAGCGAATCAAATGCTATTTAAAATTTACTTTGACATTGAGCCCCTGAGGAAGCTGGTTGCCTGGTGAAACACGTAGGGCGGTCATTTTGCACTGCGTTGCCTGAAATGATCCTGTCCAGCTTGCATCTATATCCTCTGAGGACTTTGCCAGTGCCTGCCAGTTTGATTCTGTGCTGGAGATTGCTGAATGGGGAGATCATCTGTGCATTTACTGCTGGTGGAGCGTGAGCTCAGAATGTGCTTTTTCAATGTAGTTTGTGACTACATTGATTTTATTCACACTGTCTATATAGTTGTGTTATAGAATTATGCTATGTTGGCATTTTATCTTTTTCATATCTGAAAAATCCTGGAGTTACTCTCTGATTCTTGCCTATATACAGACCATCATCTTGTATTCCATCATTGGTTCCTAATGCTGAAAAGAATTGAGCGTGAGTGCATCTGACGCTGGTTACTTGATCGTTAAATATATTTGTCATACTATGTTGCTTCCTCTTTTCACATCTCACGAGCAGCGCTCCTGTTTTGTTCTATATTCTGTGTTTTTGACCCTGAAAATGATTTTTTGGAGCAGCACCTCACATTTATCAAACGGGTTGCATTTTGTTCATATAAAGAAACAAAGTGCAACCAGTTTGATAAATGCTAGGTGCTGCTACAAAAAAATCATTTGCAGGGTCAAAAACATTATATATACACACACAGTAATATTTCCATTTGCTATATGCTTAACTTTTTTTACCCACCATAACTTACCTAAGGGGGGGGGTGTGTGTGTGTGTGTGTGTGTCATATATATATATATATATATAATCACAAAACAGGCCATTATCACTTGAATACATTTTTGCACTGCAACACTTTCTCACATGTGCATATACTATACTAGCACTCAGGCCTTATGCGGGGGAAAAAAGCCAATAAACGTCATTTACATTCTAACTGTTTCGGTCCAAAAAGGGACCTTTATCAAGGTAATCACTCGGACGTAACCAATCATTGCCACAAGTACACTATAATCAATTATAGGAGGAGCTACTCCTTAAAGAGACCCCCTCCTAACCACTCTGACCACGGTCACGATGTCCAGCACTCACCCGCGTAGGGACCGAGAGGGCCTTTCATGAATAGACAAACGTACAACACAAACACATTTGGAGATGCATATCATTGCTTCTCCCTGTTACCCAGACGTTGCGCCATGCTCCCACGTATGTGAGGAACCGCCAACAAGGTGACAGTGTATGCATTACCCAGCGCCGCCGCCATCCCACCGTACACCTGCAGGGAGACCCTGCACACCTCCGTGTCCATTTCATAAGTGCCCGCTCTACGGGCCAGTGACGCGCCTTCCGAGACGTCACGCGCCGTCAAGTGAGGCTCCCCCAACTGTTTGGCCGGAGGATGAAGCCCCTCCCCCTGTGGTGCGTGAGACGTCACGGCGCGCGCCGTTAGTGCAGCCTCGCGTATAGGTGGATCCCCGTCCGTAACCATGGTAACGAAAGTTAACAGCCAGTCCCAAGGGAGAGGTGACGGATTCCGTGGGAGAGGGGGATGGAGGTGGCAGCCGGAAGGAACGGGGGTCCTGGCAGTCACCGGCCCACGGAGGAGCTGCAGCAGGAGAGGCAGAAGAAGTGAGCCCAGCGTATTAAGTCTTGCTTATTAAACCCCTGTCTCTGTGTTGCTAGAGCATAGGGACATGCATCCCTTTACCATGATTATATATATATTATATATATATATATATATATATTTAAAAAAAAAAAAAAAAACGAAATGCTTTTATTTGTGGGAGGTTTCGAGATACACTGATCTCCTCTTCTTTCCGCGATGGTACATTGAATAAAGCAGCAAGGTTAAACTTAAAAACAGTGCATATACTGTAGGAATGTTATCTGTTACTGAAATCTAACACCCCACCCCTGTGTAGTATACAATTTATCACATAGTATCTATTAGAATATTTATTAACTATATATATATAGATATATCTATATATATATATATATATCACAAACACGTCACAGTTCACTTTTAAGATTTTGTTCTTTAGGATTTGTATTAGGTTTTAACAATATTGGCATATTAAATGTTTTTAATAAATTATTTTTATATGTCAGTGTCCACAGGTTCTTGGTAATATTTTAAATATATGCATTTTGTTTTTTTTAATATATTAATTAAGACTTTTTAAGTTTAAGTATTCAACCTAATCTATAATCAATACTTTATTGGTGTTTTTATTGTATTTAACTGTATATTTTATGTGATGAATTACATTTCTTATGTTATTGTAGTATTATTCCCCCTGTCTCATTCTACTTTTATGTGCCAAGCTGTTTCTTGTTTTGGGTGTATGTAGTCCATTAATCTAAAGCCTATTCATTTATAGTCACTCCCATTCATTAATATGGGTGGAGATAGGATTACTAATTAGTCATTTAACTTGGACTATATAAGTCATTTCCTAACCTCTGATGCAGTCGCCATTACCCTAGCGACGAAACACATAAGGGTTAAAACGCTCTTTTGGCTGAGCCTGGAACCTGCCTCTACCCTCTGCCTGCTACTATGGAAGGGAGCTGCGGAATTGAAAGTAAAGTGCAGATACTGTTGTTCCGGGGGAACGTTGTGTGGACGCACACTATTGAAGCTACCCGGCTGTGTATGCGGAACACCAGTGCGCGCTTCTAACCGCAAGATTTGAGCTCTGTACCGGCAGAAGAATTACAGGATACCAGAGCTTTTGTCCATGGCGCTTATTCTACTGATTTGTTGTGAGTGACCTGATTTTAGCATTGCGTTAATAAACCTTTTACTATTTACACTATGGAGCCTGCGCTGTCCCCTTTTGATATATATATATATATATATATATATATATATATATATATATATATATATATATATATATATATAATGACAGTTGGCACACTGTTAACTAGAAAAAAACTGATGCTTATCCCATATGCACATACAGAACGGATATTTACCAGACGTTGATCCGGGAAACGGAGACAGCACACAGCAAGGTTGGTACAAAAAACTATAGTCACATAAATAGTACAAGGCACTGCATGTGCCTTGCACTATTTATGTGAATATAGTTTTTTGTACCAACCTTGCTGTGTGCTGTCTCTGTTTCCCGGATCAACGTCTGGTAAATATCCGTATATCTTTATCTTTTATACTATATTAGTGAAAGCACTGTATGCCTGTCTGGATGTCCGGTGTCCCTAGGGGAAATCTCATTGGTCCCTTGGGCCACCCGCCCCCGCACACCTCTCATTGGCCTGAGGCGGAGTGACGACACACACACACACACACACACACACACACACACGGTAGGGGGGGTGTTACATACATTAGCTTGGGGGGCGCACGATTATGTAGGGGGGGCGCGAGCAGCTTGCAGGGAAACCTGGGGGCGCTCTGTGCTGCTGCTTCTATGACTGTGTCTTGCAGAGGGGGCGGGGCCAGAAGATCCGTGCTGCTGCTGCTTCTATGTCTGTGTCTTGCAGAGGGGGCGGGGCCAGAAGATCCGTGCTGCTGCTGCTTCTATGTCTGTGTCTTGCAGAGGGGGCGGGGCTTCTCTCTGCACACAGACAAGCCCTCCTTCTCTTCCTGTCTGCTTCCCGTTTTCAGCAGCATGGGGGGTTGGGGGATCGGAGCATGTCGCCCCCCAGGTGAAATTGTGGACTGATTAAGTGTGTGTGTGTGTTGGTGGTGGTGGTGCTGGTGGTGGGGGGATTGAGTGTGTGTGTGGGGGGGGGGATTGAGTGTGTGTGTGGGGGGGGGGGATTGAGTGTGTGTGTGGGAAGTGTGTGTGTGGGAGGGGATTGTGTGTGGGGGGATTGTGTGTGTGGGGGGGGGGATTGAGTGTGGTGATTGTGTGTGTGTGGGGGGGGATTGTGTGTGTGTGGGGGGGAATTGTGTGTGTGTGTGTGTGGGGGGGAATTGTTTGTTTGTGTGTGTGTGGGGGGGAATTGTTTGTTTGTGTGTGTGTGGGGGGGAATTGTGTGTGTGTGGGGGGGGGATTGTGTGTGTGTGGGGGGGATTGAGTCCCCCCCCTCCCTGCCCTTTGCCCCCCCCTCCCTGCCCTTTGCCCTCCCTACCCTTTGCCCTCCCTGCCCTTTGCCCCCCCCTTCCACTCCATGCCCCCTGTCCTTCCACGCCCGGGCAACGCCGGGTATATCAGCTAGTATATATTATATATGAGGAAGGTCCCACTCTGAGGACCAAAACGTTTGCTGCCCTGTGTTGTTAATACACTTTATTTACTTCATTATATTGCGGTGTGCTGTCTCTTTGTTACCTGGATTTCCCTGGTTACCCTATACATGTTTCTATATGGGACGAGCATCTGCCTTTATTTGAGAAACCGTGAGTGCAAACTATTTTTTCATTGAATATATATATATATATATATATATATATATATATATATATATATAATCTCCTTAAAGTAGACTCTAGGAACATAGATTACCATGTGTGGATATCCCTACAGCACGGAACTAGTCAAAATAACTTTGTTGAAAGCTTTGCAGCTGTGGATATCAATAAACAACCCACTTAATATCATAACTGCATCTTCTTCTTTTTTTTAACACTATAAATACTATTATTAATCAACGACATTACCAAGATCTCACATCCTTACAATTCAAATTTGGTGATGTGAAGACCTTGTTGGAAAACAAAATTGCTATTTTTGAACCAAGTAAACTTAAGCATTTGACTATTATTCTATATAATATCAGCTTGAAATCTTTTTACTTCTCAAGCAAGCAGGTTAGTTTTTTTTCCAATTCAAAAACATAAACAGTTGGTATAGATGCAGCGGCCGTTATTCGAACAAATCACGGCGCTGTTTTCGTGTGCGCTGCTGTACTCCACGCGGCATGAACGCGGCCAATCGCCCCAGGCACACATGTTTATCGCGGTTGCTTTGTTTGAATTTTATGGATTGTGTGCAATTAAATGCAATGAAATGAATAAATTGTAATGTGTACAGTACTGGGCTACTGTGTCAATTTCAGGTGTTTAAAAGCCAGAAAACTAAAATTCAATTTCCCGCACTCGCGTCTTAAGGCGGTACGGTTGGAAGAAATCCTGCGCCATGACATTGGTATTCTGAGGTATACACCGTGTGAAGTGTTTCAATAACGGCCGCTGCATCTGTATAGTGGCTTCCGATACTGGTTTACATTTGCTGCAGTAGAATTACATAGTAGATGAGGTTGAAAAAAGACATGTCCATCAAGTTCAACCTATGCTAAATTTAGACGACCTATTATCTTATATTTGTTGTTACAATATTTTGATCCAGAGGAAGGTAAACAAAAAAAAAAAAAAAACACCCAGTGAAACATCATCCAATGCTGTCTATACGGTGGAAAAATAAATTTCTTTCTAACTCCAAATAATGGCAATCCCTGGATCAACATCCTCCCCATGTTTACTTAATAGGTAGATCCCTGTATACCTTTCCTTTCTAAAAAGATGTCCAACTTTTTTTTTTTAGATATCTATTGTATCTTCTAGCACAGTCTCGATGGGTAATGAATTCCACATGTTAACTGACCTTGCTGCAAATAACCTTTTCCTTTGTTGCTGGTGAAATCTCCTCTCCTCCAACCTTAAGGAGATGATGCCGTGTTGTTAGTATTGCCCTCGGGATGAATAGTTCTTTTGAAAGCTCCTTGTATTGTCCCTGATTATATTTGTATATATTTATCATATCCCCTCTTAGACAGACAGCTCCTTTCTAATTTAAACACATCTAATTTAGCTAGCCTCTCTTCATAAATCAGATTATCCATCCCCTTTTATTAATTTAGTGACTCTTCTCTGCACTTTTTCTAGTTCCATAATGTATTTTTTTATGAAGTGGTGCCCAAAACTGTACTTTATTTGGCGTTGCGCTCTTTTAGTACACATATTCAGTTAGCATAGCAGGTTACTTGCTGATCAGTTATAATACTTGCACACTGTAGGGAAAGGGCAGGTGTTCTTTTTGTCAACCACTATGGTCTAAATACTGTGATTTTTCCATGTGAACTTCACAGGGAAATGTTGGAAGTATCAACATTTGAGTTGAAGAACACAGTGGCAGAACTGGAAAGAAGACTCAATGGTGTTGATGATGAAGGTAAGCAAGAAAGACTCCTCCACTACCCCAACATGTGCTTTGGCAATAACTTGGTTTATTTCCATAATATCTATTTACAAAAAGAAAAGTGAGGATCCCAGAGTGAATACTTTAAATACTTCCCCCAAACCCCTACAATTCGCAGGCAAGGCATTAGGGAGAGACCATCCACTAAAAATCATGTGTCGAAAATAAGTAATCTCTTAAAAATATAGCTTCCCTGAATGTAATTAGAAATGTGTTGTTATTATTATAACATTTGTCATTTTCATGGCAACCCCCCTATGTGCATGTCCCTCTCAAATGCAATAAAATAATGTCAACGATCATGTATTCTTTATGGAGAAAGAGGTAACACAAGAGTAGTACCTACTTGACTGATTTTAAGTCTTAATTGCCATGTAGTAGAGGTGAAATAATGAGCAACAATGAAAATGTAATTAAAACCAAGTTGTCGAGAAGAACCCTATATTTCCTGCCTAGTTACTTCCTTCTAGTTAAAATAGAGTGTAATTTACGTTGGTTTCTATCTCATCTGTCCTAGGGTTTCTACACAACATCATTTTAAGTTGAATATGTTTGCATCCTGTGTTTTTATCTCCATTTTCAGAGGGCAGTTTCAGTACCATTGATGTCCCACTGCTCAAAGTGCTCTGTGAGGCTTTTATGATATGTTTAATACTAAACCAAAGGCACTTTTATGATTAACATAAACATATGTTAGTACCAGTAGAGGGGCCTTTCAAGTAATCATACTCAATAAAAGAAAGGGAAAATATACAAAAGCCTTAAGACTTTAAGACTTATGTTCTTATAGTTTTTGGCTTCTGTACTCGGCTAAGGAATAATTTCTGAGTTGTGCTTTAGTATTCAGCTGTAAGAAACAGTATACTTTGTACAGTTTCACAATTGTAAATAATTATTATGCCTAGTGCAAACCATGCACAATTAAGCTATGCTGGGTAAAAAAAAGTGGCAAAACCGTTCCGCTATAATGAATATGGCAACATAAAATACGTAAAAGTGTGCTTGCTTGTTTTCCACAGTTTCCGAGACCTGATTCATTCATCCCATTGTCATACAGTATGACAGTGGTTAAGCTGCAGGTAAGGATTCTGGGTATAGAGACCGAGTAGGCGTTTCTCTTTTAGTTTCCTACCTATTACCATGGATTCCCTAGAGCATGGTTGGCCAACTCCAGTTCTCAAGGACCACCAACAGGTCAGGTTTTAAGGATATCCCTGCATGAGCACAGGTGGCTCAGTCATTTTGTGCTGAAGCAGGGATATCCCTAATACCTGGCCTTTTGGTGGCACTTGAGGACTGGAGTTGGCCACTCCTGCCCTAGAGCTTTTGGCTGCTGCATTAGAGAATCAGTGACCAAGCTCAATCTGATGAGTCCAAAGGATTAAACAGCTGTGGTTGAATTGTTCCTCTGATTCTCTATCTTCCTTGTCCTATTCTTAGCTGCACAAAGTGTGTCATGCACCGGGCACAGGCTGCATTACACTGTATGTGATAATGGGGTGAAAGAAGCAAGTTTGGAAGACATGCAGATACACTCATTGGTATCCTGTCTTTGAGTAGTGCAGTTATTGTTTGTCAGATCAAAGACCTTTTTCACTGACTTGCATGTTTGAAGAAAAAGCTTATATTTGTTTGAAATGTGTTATTTTTATTGTCATTTTATAGTTTATCAAGCAGCCAGATTAATAGGTCTATGAAAAAAAATAATGGGCTATATTTGCTAAGTCCCAGTGCATCTTACTGCCATTCACTTGAGAGTAAATGGGCTGTAATGTGTCTTAGGTCATAGCACTGCTTAGTAGATATGGCGTGTAAGAGACATGTGCAGAGGTACACGCAGGGAGACAATTTGGGGGAAATTAAATCATGGCTTTATTTAGCCTGTCACTTTAAACAATGTACAACATACAAAAATAAACAAATTAACAGCCTATCCCTATGTAAGGGCTAACCCACTTCCCCAGTCCCTATCTGCAAGGCTGGGAGGAAAAGCCCCTTACCAGCCTATCACCCCAAAGTCTCAAGAGTTACCTCAAAGCAGGTGGCCATTCAGGTCAGTCTCTGGGTCTGAATGGGTGTCTGCTTAGGGGCTAGTCTCTGGTAGGATCCTGGGTTTGCTCCACCCTGGAGGTCTGTTTCCTTGGTGTCTTGAAATCAGCACACAGTCATCCTGTGTGCTCAAGAGTCTCCTGGTTCACAGCAGGAGGCTTTTACACTGGTCTGATTAACCAGGTGGAGACTGGTTAAAATTTTTAGCTGCAATTAACCAGCTCCCTGCTGGATTCCTCATACCACTGAGGCTTTATAGTGAAGCCTCATTGAGACACGGTTAATTCCCTGTTACATGGCCCAACATGTCCTACTCCAGATAATGTCAGGTTGCGTACCCATCGACCCATTGAATTGTACTTCTGTCCCATAGAGCATTTCACAATTGATACTGGATATGTACTTATGAGGTTTATACTGTAGACACTTCTCTGTAGTAATCATGAATATGGTGATCAAATGGTTTTTCTTCATGTCCTCATTCACAAATTGAATGTAAATGCTATGTAGCAATGGCAACGAGAGAGAGAGCGAGGGTTTATTATATTAAACTCTTGATGTACAGTATTATTTTCTTGTGTACACTTTTTTAATTTTAGAATATAGGTTTGAGTACTGGAATTTGGGTACGGAACCTTAGGATCTATGTAATACAATTCAAGATTGCAGGGTTCTAAAATATTGTAGTTTATAAGTGAACCAGGGATGATATTTAATGTTCCAAGAGAAAAGAGAAGGGAGCCTAATTTTGAATCTTACAGTTTTTGCAGGAGGAATAAATCTATTTCGGTCTAACTCTGTTGTGGTCAAGACCCCTTCTTTCATCATTTGCCTACCTAGCTCTATCTGCTTCTTTACTAGTAATCACATCAAATCACATAATATCTATACAACATCCTTAGCTTTGATCAATGTTGAGATCAGGGAGCATTTGATATTCCAATATCAGCTCTCAGACATGTTACTTGTTACAGCTTGTAGTTCTTTTGACGTTTCAAGCTCTAAAATGATCAAAAATGAAAATGTCCACACTTGTCCCAAACCAAGGAGATTAATCATTTTATGCACTATAGTTGGGCTGCTTGACTAAAGCTTCTTACTTTTCTAATCTTGCTAATATTAAAGATGTTGGCCTTTGCAAAGGAGCGTTCTCTCTACTGGTGTGTAGAATAGAGTGGAGCAGTAGATTGTAGAATGGTATGGATTGGATGATGTAAATGTATTATCCATCTCAATTCCAGAACAGGATATCCATCCTCAGTTAATAATTTAAGCATGTCAGGCTTTATAGAAAGAATACACAAATTATAACAATAAAGCTTCTCAGCGGAAGGCTGAGCTGGTGGCCATTTTTTTGTTTTTGAAAGGTGGCGATAACAGTAGAAGGTTAAAGTGGTGGTTGACAAAAACAGGCCTTTTTTATGCTATTGATTATATTGAAATTTCTGGTCCCACTCATCAAGCTTTTTATATAGTTTCTTTATGCCATTTAACATTCCTGATACATTTATCCTTGAATAACTAGGACTGCAGGGATGGACAAAAAAATGACTGCAGGAAACCACATACCATAAGTCAAACACAAATAGAAAATATTGATAACTCTGTCATCTTTAAGAACTTAAAAAAAGAAAACCATTGCAGTATTAATTTTGTTTAAAGAACAATTAAAACTGGAGATACATTTCCCCCCTCCCCCCCTAAAATACATAAGATCAAAGGATGAAACTCCAATTTGTTTAGGGAGCACCATAAACACATGATGCACTGTATAGAGATGACAAACATACAGTTTTCATTTTTGTCTGAGCCTGGTGCCTTTTTATGTCTGTCTCTGTCATTTGTTTCCCTTTTTTGGGTAGCAAAAAATGGTCACAGTAATTAGCAGGGAGATCACTGTGAAGCTGGTAATTGCATGTGCATATTGTGCCAGCACCAGACACAATTGCCTCACTATTTTTTGGGATTGGCTTACCCAAGGAAAAGATTAGTGGGAATGTGATATTGTTACAGTATTGCTATTACTATTTTCTGTATACCTTCACTCCAGGTAATGAATGGAAAACAAGGTATGAAACCCAAATTGAACTAAACAAACAATTAGAAAGACAAATTCATCTTCTTCAAGAAAAAGGAGAACATATTCGTGGCAATCCGACAGGTGAGAGAACGTGACATTTTATTGTGTTATTTTGTGACTGCCTTTATTATGGAAAGGAGATCCAACTACACCGAAAACCCTTGCTCAGCTGCGAGTATAGTATTTGATGGGAGGTGCTCAGAAAAGGGGCAGAATGTGGATAAGTAATCCCTAAATTTCGGCACTTAAACTCCCCAGACCGGGTGAGTAGTGAAGGGGTTAATACTTCGCTTTTAATAATACTACCAAGTAAAATGTATTGGAGTAATCTCTGATCGAGGGCTCTATGAGCGTATAACATAGAAAATGCTCAAACTAAAATGGCAAACTGTCAAATGTGATCACTGCATGATGCTTAGATACAGGGAGGCAAAATATAATGCCGTCTGTTGTAGTGCCCTTTAAATATGATATTAAAGGGTATTGTTGCTACTTTATGTAGGCGAAAGTGTATTCAAGATACTCAATGTACAGTATCTCTTTCGGCTCAGAGGATATTAAGTGGCACAGACTAGGTCGTTAGAGAACTGATGTCGGGATAGTGTAATGACATTTTAGTTTTACACTATGGCAACAACGTGTCTGTTTCTCCTGGCTGCAGTTCTCCCTGGTAGGAGGGAGGTAACACACCAGAGCTGGCACATGGTAAAATAGGACTGCCGGTTGATTTCAGTGTGGGTTTACTGCAGGCTAATAGTGCTTCTTAGCCATTCGCAAGTAGTGTGGTGCATTCGTAAGTAGTGTCCGCGTTTGCTTTAGTCACGTATGGGTAAGCTTGTGCAATTGAGCAAATATGCAAATATCACTGCCATAGACTTTGTCCCTAATGCCACCATAACGCCTTCCTGTGGGAGGGATACGAAGTAGGTCAGTAATCACTATTTACTGTAAAGTTTAAAAGATAAGGTAGATTAATGCCATGATAGTATACATGGCTTGTGAGTTAGTGCGAGGTGTATTCAAACAGCATACCTATTCGCGCTCTCACATCTGACATCATCAATCGCCGACGTATGTTTTGCTTAGGTTTTACGCTTTATCAAGGCTATTGGTTGCCTCCCCTGGTGGAGGAGTCCTATATAGGGTGTCGGGTAATTCAGATTTGGATTATTATCCCTTTGCGCCCCTGAATGAAACATTCAGTTTGAAGCGTTCAATTTAGGCAGGATTGTATGCTGTTAGGTTCAGATTCTTAGGCTATGCTTATAGTGCCGGCGACGTTGATGTCAGGCTGCGGTCACTGGAAAAATCAAATTGAGGTGACTTCCAGTGATCGCGACCAAGCCGGCACTCCGTCGTGTCTCACTTAATATAAGCGCATGTGACGGCGGCAATGCATTTGTTTTGACGCAACGTCGCCATCACCAGAACTATAAGTGCAGCCTTAGGCCGTGCTTATAGTGTCGGCGACGCGACGTTGCCCAAAAACAAAAGCATAGTGCACGCGGCGGCGTCAATAAGCGAAAACTTGACGCCGGTAGAATTTGATTTTTCAAGGGCCGTCACGTCACGTGACGGCCCTTTAACAAATCAAATTGCGGGAATCCCACGATGCCGCCGACCGGCGAAACATAACTTTTCACCGGTGGCGACGGGTGACGTCACCCATCTTGTCGCCGTCGGCAGCACTATAGGCAAAGCCTTAATTGTCAGCAATCTTCCACTGTAGTTTTATAACTTAACCAAGGTAAGGGAACTTATGTTTTTCAGGGAATAGAAGAAAATCCTAGAGACAAAGGGTAAGGTGTAAAGGGAACCGTATGTCGGACAAACTAAAAGTATAAAACTAAAATATCGTTACACTATCTACTGATATCACTTCTGTAACGACCTGGACGACCTAGTCTGTGCCACTTAATATCATCTGAGCCGAAAGAGATACATTGAGTATCGAATACACTTTCGCCTACATAGCAACAATATCATATCATATTTAAAGGGCACTACAACAGACGGCATTATATTTTGCCTCCCTGTATCTAAGTATCATGCAGTGATCACATTTGACAGTTTGCCATTTTAGTTTGAGCATTTTCTATGTTATACTCTCAAAGAGCACTCGATCAGATATTACTCCAATACATTTTACTTGGTACTGTATTATTATTAAAAGCTAAGTATTAACCCCTTCACTACTCACCCGGTCTGAGGAGTTAAAGGGTTGAAATGTAGGGATTACTTATCCTTTCTTGTTTATGGAAAGGAGGTACAGTAAGAAGCAGAATGCAGGGCAGGAAAGGTTAATATACTGAAAAAGTATTGAGCTTCCATCGACAACGGCATAGTCTTTGCGAATGGGATGATTGATGGTCACGTATACAATATCATTACCTATGTGCACTTGGCTGTGTATGTGATAGCGGTTAAAAACATCCAGCTGACTCAACTCCCCTACAGGGCACTAAAAATTTAGCAATTTCTCCTCAAAACCCATCATGTCATGTAAGGTCTTACCCTTCGGAGTTCATCGTCCCTCTGATATTAGAGAAATATGTAATTAACACAAAAACCCGAAGTAGTAAAATGTCTCAGAAAATGTAGTTAATCTATTCCAAAGTAGTAGGTTTAATTAGAGCCCAAAGCCGCCCTCTGCTCCACTGTTCTACTCGACCTGGCACAGTTCCATGGAAAAAAAAAACTGGGGTTGTTGGAGAGCAAGAATTAAGAAACATATATAATATATTCCAATCGTGAATAATAGTGATGTTGGGACACTCATGAAGAAACAATGTCTCATTCCATGCACTCACGTAGGAATTAAAATGTTAAGTGTTTCTGTCAGGTAACTTTCTTTCCTTCCCTGGGTCCTCACTGATATGGGGTCCCACTGCTCACTCAGAAAGAAACACCAGACATGATGCAGATCATACAAAAATATGTACATATTAAAAGCAAGAATCTCTTGGCAATCCCACTCACATTTGCTCAGAGTGAGTGGGATTGCCCTGAGATTCTTGCTTGTAATATATATATATATTTTTGTATGATCTGTACCATGTCTGGTGTTTCAATATCATTATTATTCACGATTGGATTATATTATATGTTATATTTTTTCTTAATTCTTGCGCTCAAACAACCCCATTTTTTTCCCTCTAACAATTAGAAGACTGAAACACACAGTCTGTATAGCGGTTGGAACTGCAATTTTCACTATTAAGTCACTCATTTTTATGTTTACTGTATATACTATAAAAGTTTGTTTAAATCACAAACACATAACTAAGACCAATAACTTTATCACGGGGAGTGCTTCCTTTCCTGTCTTTTCATCCTGGCACAATGGAGTATTCTGCATTGTATCATTCTCCAGCAAGGCTTGAAACAGCTCCCCCTTTAGTTTTCCCCAGTGTAGAGATATGCCTCTCCTCACACTGAGACATCAGGGCTTCTTTTGTCTGGTATTTGTATACAGCAGCCATGTTCACTCAACTTGCGCCAAATAGGATGGAGAAAGAAGAAAAAACAAGAGGGAAGGGAAAAAACAGTCTAATGTAGGTATATAAACATTTGGATTTAAAATACGGGTACTGTATACAGGAATAATAGCCCATAACTCACTCTCTCTCTCTTTCTCTCTCTTTCTCTCTCTCTCTCTCTGATTATTTTTATGCATGCTTTAACACAGCAGTGCGCAAAGTGGGGGGCGCTTGCCGAGGCCACGCGCTCTTCCCCGAGGCATTTAAATTAAATGCTGGGGGATCGCGTGAGGCCTCTGTAACAATAAAACTTACTTTGATTCAGACGCTGTGAAGTCAAATGTTGCTGCGGTGTCAGGCGGCCTTCTCCATTGAAACGGGGTCACGTCATGTGACCTCGCGGCGTCATTTGACGCCGCAAACAATGTAAGGGGGAGCAGGCAAGGGGGCGCAGCTCCAAAAGTTTGCGCTCCCCTGCCTTAACATATTTTAACAATGCAACTTCTAAATTTGAGAGGGAAACAGCTCTGACATTTGTAATGCAGGTGCATATTTACTATCATTACAACCATTTATTTCTGCACGTCAAAAATCAATGTCTTATATTATTGTGGTTTGTGCCAGATATGACTTATCCTACAGTACAGGTGTCCTTTCTGTCACCTATGACTGCTGGCCAGAGAGGGTCCTAGGAATTTACGATGTCCCTTTGAAACCCGCACTGGCAGATCTATGGTAGATCTATAGACTGCCACAAGTCCGCTCAATGTTAACATGGTTCTCCTTTTTATTGTTTTAGTGGCCCATAAAGACCGACACCATGCAGATCCAGATTAGCCTCTCAGGAGACGGGGAAATTGTTCTTTTTAAATGAAAGTTAACCTCTTGGTTGCTATATTGTTCACACAACTAAACTTGGTCATGGCTCTATTGTGACATTGATCTTTAGAGATCTTCTTTAAAAAAAAAATCATGTTTTATTCAATTAGACCAGTAAGGGAATGTTTTTTATTAATACATGTTTTTCTTTCTTAAAATCTAGCGGTACTCAGTATTTCTTACTACAATCATAGTTTGGCTGCTGCAAGGATTTCAAGCTTGGAAATTCTGCTAGACAAATGCACAATGAGCAAACGCCTATAGCTCCCACCTACGAGGAGTATGCATGCTATTCTGTACCTGCTATGATAACACAGGTGTATCTGACTTATAAGGTTGTGAATCACACTTAATGACATGAATTTGGGACACTTTTGAAAAGAACAAAGCTGTAGAGGACACAAATATGGTATCAAAGAAAATAGAGTGAATGCAAAACCAAGCATCACAAATACACAAGTTATTCAAACAAAACACTAGAAGCCAGGTTTCATTTGAATGTCTGTTTGTTGTAACAATTTTTTTTGTTTGGTCCACTAAATAAACCATAATCCGCTTCCACGTTTGTTTTACTTTAGATCGACTGTCCTCAATTCGCTCATATGATCAGATGCCTATGGTGAGTACTTTTTTTCTGTAAACCATCAAATTATTAGTGCTCTATTATATATGGTAAAACAACAAAATAGACAGATGTCTTAACCCTCTGGGTGCCCAAGGACGTAGCTACTACCTCTTTGGGTCTGGCTCTCCAGGGCCACTGTAAATTAGTAGCTAGCTCATTATCCAATTGCTCATTTTGTAGGGGAAATCACATTCTGCCCTCCATCCTAGAACAAGAGGAATTGAAGAGCAGAACTGCTCCTCTTCACTTCCATCATCAGTGGCGGATCGATCATGTGATCTTGAGTCCTGGAGGGGCCCCAGCCCACAGAGGGTTAATGTAGACAAAAATTACAGGTTACTCACTTATTTTGTCACTCTGAACTCTTTGTATAAATGTCCTCTGTGGGAACTATATTTTGGTAGGAACTTTTCTATACTGTACAACCCGCGATAATGTAATTTTACGGTTCAGATGTGTTGCTTTAGTGGAAATAGCCTCCGTATTTCCACTATGATGTATCCTTATTCTGGTGCTGTGAGGTTTTTAGCCAAGGCGTCCTCTAACTATCAGTCAGATTTATTTAGGGGAATTCTCTCCATGACCCTCTAGTAATACAGCGTTTATGTCCCGTTCCTTCAGTGGAAGCAAATTCTGCATTCTCCTGGAGGTACTGTACTGTACGACTCACGCAAAAAATGGATATACGAACAAGAGAGAGAGCTCAACAGACTGTGGTACTAAAATATATACATAGTTACATTGTAGATCAGGTTGAAAAAAGACATATGTCCATCGAGTTCAACCTATGTTAAATTTAAACAAGGGACATACTTATCCTATATTTGTATTTGCAGTTGATTGATCCATAAGACAGAGTTCCCGCTGGCGCTGAGCACGTTCATGTTTTGAGAGTGCTCCAAGCGTGAGCGCCGGGTGTCCTTGCATTTGCACGCGTGGGGGGGCATTGCTGGTAGTTGAGCACGCTACAAAGTAAGATTTTTTTGTTTATCTAAGTGCCGATCGTGTGTGTGCACGAGCGCGCGCACCGCGTGAGCAGGGACTTACATATATCTATATATGTAAGTAACCGCGGAAAACGCTGCGCGCTCAACGCGAGCGGGGCCACAGCCTTAGAAGGCAAATAAAAAAAAACATCCAATGATGGGGCCTATTCGCTAAACTTTGATAAATTGATTGCATTACCGATCGTGTTAGCATGTTCCTACTGAACCCTATGAAATTTGTGTAAAAACGGTATTTACTAAGAAAAATTGCACTAATTTGTATTTGTTTAATGAGCAAAATGAACTTAACAATCCATTTTGCTCCGGCAGTCTGTAAGCGCTGCACAGAGAGAGAGATGCATCTCCCTGCACAGCTCTTACAGGCAATTGCGCAGTTTTAATTTTGATAACATAGTATTGAAGCAAGGGTCTCCGGAGCTGAAATGAATGCGGGTCAGCTCAGGAGACTCCCGGATTCAATCCTATTCAGTAAATGAAAATAAACTATCAGCTGCAAATCGCGATTTCAATCTCGCCATCCTTTAGGTAGTGAGAAAAAAAAAACGAGTATTTAACCTGCGATTTGCATGTCTCAGCTTTGTGAATAGCAGTTACTGGCAAAAAAAATGCACGTTTGGGCATTTTTTCAGCCACCGCACGGCTTGTTATAGCAAAAGTGATAACGCTTGTTAAAAAGCCGTTTTCAAGCGATTTTACAATGTTATCGAAGCTTTGGCAATAGCTACAATATGCAAATTGCTTGAAAAGTGCACTTAACCTGCGTTTAGTGAATTGTCCCTATGTGTCATAAGGGAAAAAAAGAATTACCTTCCTGACTTCAGTAATAACAATCAGATTTTTCCTTCCTATGGTTACTTTTTTGGTCCTACATATCCCTGTATACTTTTCCTTTCTAAAAAGATGTCCAGCCTTTTTTTTGAAGATATTTTGTGTATCTGTCATCACAGTCTGCATGGGTAATGTATTCCACATTTTAACTGCATTTACTGTAACAAACCCTTTCCTTTATTGCTTGTGAAATCCTCTTTCCTCCAGTCTCATTGGATCACACCTCTGTTTGTACTGCTCTTGGGAAGAAAATAAAAATACTTTATTGTAAAAACATATTTTAAGTGTAGCGTACTTTCCCTCACCCCCTGGGAGATAGGGTGGCTATGGTGTGTGTTGTGCATTACCTGTAGCTCACAGGAGGCCTGAACCTCTGCCGCTAGGAGCCTGGGGTGTACCTGATTCGATGGGTGACAGCGCCTCCACCTGCGCGGGATCCTAATTATGTGGGATAGCCCCGTGCAGGACCATATATGAGCAATACACACGGATGTAGTAAAACAACAGAAATTTACTGTATGCATAGAACAGCCATAAACAATAACCCCACTACAACAACTCTAGGCCTCACAGGGCCGCAACCCCTCACCGTGCATTCCCAACACCATGTCCACACCCCTGCGGGATTTACCCCAATGTACTGAGGTGCTCCGGGCACCGTACCGTCCCAATGTCCACAGAACCAACCACACACCCAAGGGTGTGAGACAGTGCTGCCCCACTAACCCATGTATAGTTGGTGCACTTGGTGAGATGAGGGACCTGACAGGTGTTTCCATACCCGGGTGCGCAGATGATGCAGAATGGGATCCACGGATCCCATGATGAACCGCGGCGCTTTTGCCTCTACGGTGGGTGGGTCCCTCCTCGATGGTACCACCTTGGTGGTCTCTGTAGCACAAGTGGATGATCTGTTCCCAAATCACCCTGACCCAGGATGCCGCCAAATCCTGGCTTTGTCCCTATGCTCTGGTTCTACAGGGGCAGTGTCCCTATCAATGGGCCTGTCCCTGCAGCAACCACAAGCTACACAGGGGAGTCGGGGCCTAGCTGGGGCCTCGGGGGTCTCTGGCCTAGTGCAGGTGCCACAGACACCTGCACATACATAACCTACCCTATCTGCATCCCAGCTCCGACTGACTCGCGGTCCAGCACGCGAAATGTATCAATGTTGTGCAGGAGAAATGCTGAAACCCTATTGGCTGATCGGCGTCAGGTGGTGCCTTGCCCCATAGCCTTCTGGGGGCTTTAGTTCCCCATGCAGAGCTTCCTTCTATGGTCTGCAGCTAGAGCCTCCCTCTATATGGACGCCGTTCGCGTGCCTCATGCACGCACACATCCATCATGGCCGCCAGAGCCTCCGGCGAGCCCGTCGCCACCAGCTGACGCCATGCTACCGCCGCCGCACGCCACCCGCAAAACACTCCCGGCACCCGCTTCCAGGAAATATTTGTGTCAGCCTTAGGCCTTGGGCATGGTCAGTGCTTATGCACTGACCCGTGCTGAGGCGCGCTGCTGCTCGGCACTGAGCCCCTGCAGCCGCAATGAGAGCGGCTTTAGCAGGGGCTCGCGCACGCGTCCACACGCTTGGGAAAGCGTGTGTCTCACGGAGGTTTCAAATTTGGCGTTCGCCGGAGCGCAGGGCCGGTCACGTGAGCAGTTCGCCCAATGAGGACGAACCAGCTCCGTGACGTCACTTGCCCGCCCCGACACGCCCATGGACGGCGCGCTGTGTAAGGCCAGGTAAAGCACCGCTTTCCCTGAGCCTCAGCGAGCCTCCGCACTAGGCAAACCACTATGTCCCAGGCCTTATACAGCGAATCAGTTAATACAAACTTAATTGTTACAATTAAAAAGACGCATTTATCTATCATGCACAATTAAAGCATTACAGCGTTGGAGAAAAACACTATTTGCATTCTGTATTTTTACAGTGTTTACATAATGTATCTAATTCTTGAATTCAGTATATTCCCTGACTCTTTTTTTTTTTTTCATGTGGTCACCACCTCATTCTTTTTCACTTTTTCTATTTCCGTAAATATCGGTTGTCCAGAATCTTTCAAATGTAGAGCCAGAGGGGCTTATGCAGAGAGGATAGAGAAGGGAAATAGCGCCATCTTTTGGCGAAAATACGCACCAGAGAAGCTTGTTCTGCAGAGAACATGGAGAGATTCATAAAATTCGCCACAGCAGGTTTCTTTACTTTAAAAATTGCCAAACACGTGTCGAGATTAGTAAATTCGCCATGTTAAAATAGGGTGGTATGCAGGTAGCATAGATGCACTGCAACTCGCCATTCTGCCCTATATTATAGCGAGTTCAATGTAGCCAGAAAAACTTGCCAATTTTGAATCTCATCAGAAAAAAGAGGTAACGCAGCTTTCAGCATACGCCCATAACTTACTCCAATTCTGTGGCTATTTTCCTGCCGTTTTCACATTAAATAACGTTCTTCTCTGCATAAGCCCCATAGTGTTTTTATGCTATTTTTTTCTTTGCCCTTTTTTGATCAATGTCTCTATATTTTTAATATTGGATTTATGTTTCCAAATCTCACCTCAGAGAAGTCATGAAATGCAAGCAATATAAAACTTAGAACAGGGACATTTTTAAAATATACATAACATACTGTAAAAGTTAGAATAATTAAAAAAAAGCTTGGGTGGAGAACTATCTTTTGGGTGAATTCCATTTTGTGTTGTCCACAGTGAAAATTCCCTTTAGATCGGGTACTTAGCTTTTTATTAGGTACTACTACACACATTTCTGTTGAATTCAAGGAATTTGCTAGGTGTCATTCCCTACAATAAGTAAAGTGTGTGAGGAGCAGGGTGTTGTAATCATGTTTCTTTTCAACACTGGCTAATCTATTCTACTTGTGTCATAACATATCTATACACAGTGTCAACGCTCTGCAATCAGCAGTATAACAGCCTAATGAATATGCCCTAATTTAGCATATCGTGCAGATTTTCAAGTACGTGTGTGTGTGTGTGTGTGTGTGTGTGTGTGTGTGTGTGTGTGTGTGTATATATGTATGTGTGTGTGTGTGTATATATATATATATATATATACACACATACACACATACACACATACACACATACACACACACACATACACACACACACATACACACACACACACATACACACACACACACACTTGAAAATCTGCACGATATGCTAAATTAGGGCATATTCATTGTGTGTGTGTGTGTATATATATACACACACACACACACACACACACACACACACACATATACATATTCATATACACACACATACACACACATACACACATACACACACATACACACACATATACACATACACACACATACACACACATACACACAAATATCTCTCAAATTGAGTCCAAGTCCACATCATAAAGAGTGTTATTTAGAGAGCAATTCAATGTGGCACTTGAATATCTGTGCAGGTTTCCTCCAAGACAGAGATACAAGGTGGAGTTACACTACTACCTTCCATCCACCTGGGATCTGAAACGTTGTCTTTCCACTGTTCTTGGCTGCCACATTAAAGTGAGAACTTCATTATGAACTTGTGAGTAGAGCTTTACTTTGCTTCTCTGTCTTAGAGGATACCTGCGCTGTGAAGATATTGTTTGGCTGTGTTGGCTGCACAATCAGGATTCTCCTCGCCTGAAACGGTTTCCCAACATGTTCGCATTGTACTTGAAAATCTGCATTATCAGGGTATCAGGGGAACAGGGAAGGGCTTCCAGGAAATATTTGTGTCAGCCTTAGGCCTCGGGCATGGTCAGTGCCTATGCGCTGACCCGTGCTGAGGCGCGCTGCTGCTCGGCACTGAGCCCCTGCAGCCGCAATGAGAGCGGTTTTAGCAGGGGCTCGCGCACGCGTCCACACGCTTGGGGAAGCGTGTCTCTCACGGAGGTTTCAAATTTGTATGGAGGGGGGAGAGGGGGGATCCCCACCCATCATCAGATTTTTCTCTCTACAGTGTGTGTGTGTGTGTGTGTGTGTGTGTGTGTGTGTGTGTGTGTGTGTGTATATATATAATCAAAAAATAAATAGATGATACCGTTCTGTGGCTAACGAAATGCTTTTATTTGTGCGAGCTTTCGAGATACACTGATCTCTTCTTCCGGCGATGTTACAATGAATGAAGCAAGGATTACTTAAAAACAGTGTCTCTTGGAATGTTATCTGTGCTGGTCCTTCCCCGTGTGGATGAGATTTATGGCTGGAGGTGTCAAAGGGTAACTGAAAGCAAGTGAAGAAAGAGTGTGTATGTGTATCAGTGTGAATAAAAATGAATGGAGAGCCCACAGTATAAACTGCACACTCTCACAGCTCACAGCACTCACAGCACACTACACCACACCTCCCACTCCCCCTCCCTACCTTTGGTGTCGGCTGTTGAGATCGGAGCGGAGCTGGCATCAGGAGGAGGGGGGGTGTCGGGAGGGGGGGTGAGTGAGGAGCAGGCTGGGACGCGGAGGGCCGCGTGGGCTATGCCGCGGCTGGACTCGCCGTTGCTAGGGGACGGGTAGGGCTTCCGGCCACCTCTTCCTTCCTTCCCTCCTCACTCCCTCCCGATCAGGCGCGCGGCGGCCATTTTTTTTTAAAATCAGCGCGACCCCGGGTCTAGCGCGGTCGGATCGGGTGGCCCCCGAGTACCGCGCTATAACGGGGTTTACCTGTATATATATATGTGTATATATACACAAAACAAGCAGTCAGCACTCTAATGTAGGGCAAAAGGCAGTTGCTAGTCCCATAGGAATCCACATAGCATATGAACCCGCCCAAAGACCAGTAAAGAGACAGCAACCAGCAAGGAGTAATCCAAAATAAACTGTATTGAAGCAAACAGTTACACGAAAGCCAACGTTTCGGTCTCACAGGGAGACCTTCCTCAGGGCCGTGCAAACACCAACTAACAGTGACCATACTGCACCGACACACTTTATTCGAGCAAATACCCAGTATGTACCTGGCAGATACCTGGAATGCGCCGCTCCTCACCTCTGACAAGCCCCGTTGCGTTTGCCTTCCCAGCCTGGGTTCATGCCTGGCTGACGGGCGGCTGATCTGTTAAATGATAATGATTAGGATTTAATAGGCTGCAATGCTTCGCGTGTCTACCAGATGGCATAAATTCATGAATTGTAATGCAGTATATATATATATATACTGTGCAGTATTGCAGCCAGCGGGAATAAAATGCTTCAATCCCTGCCTGGAAAATACCTCAATGCACTCGGGCAGAAAACAGTCACAAACCTCAATACACCCGGGTATACCCGAATTCGTGGGACTAGCCGAGCTCGAATAAAGTGTGTCGCCAGTGTACTTATATACCCACACCCCAAGTGCAAAGAGATAAAACTAAACCAATCACCAACAACCTGTCATTAAACACATGTTAAGCAGCTGAGCACCACACATGAATAACCAATACCTGGAAGTACCAAGGATAGGGGAAAGGGGAAGGGAAGGGGACTGGGGAGTGCTCCCGCATCAGCAGAGTTAAAGAATAATATTAATAGGCGTATGAATGAGACCAGAAGCTGGTGCAAAAGGGGATGAGGATAACTATGAACAAACACACAAAAGATTCCCCCTTGAATGCACTCAGATGGGTCAGTGATGGTGATATGATTAGTACATTAAAAAACCTTTAATCACATATAAAATGATGTTGTAAATAGGGACAAGGTAAACATAGTCCAGGACCAGTCCCTATTGGCAAACCAAAGAATCTTCCAGCAAACAAATAAACGGAAGATAAATACAGATAGCACTACATCAAGACGCAGTGGGCCAAGTGGCAAAGGTAATCACCCATAGTTACCTACAGAAAAAGGTAATAAGCCAGATAATGGATGTCCTAATGTCTAAAAAATCAGCAGACCTCGACGGATGCAGGCTGCTGATACTGAGTCTGTAGGGGTGATTAGCTAAAAATGAGCCGGTCCAGTGGTAAGGACCTAGTATAAATGGCCCACACTGGAATATGATGTAGTGTAAACCCAGAAACGGTGTGAAATACACAAAATCAAAAACAACCGAATGGTGCACAAAAAAAACACATAACCGCACGTAACACTACAGACGTGGGTATGGTACCTTACATAATAGTGTAGATTCCTGTTAAGGGCAAGCACAAAATGTGCTATTCTAGTGCCCTGAGGCACGGTTCAAGGACCGTATCCAGTTAATGCCTCCATAACTTAGTGACAAGTAGCACAGAAATCAAACATATAGAATAGGTTTAGAATAGCTTCAATAGGTCTCGTGGTGAGTGATGTTACTAATACTGCGTAATGAAACAACACAAGGATAGGGTATGCATGAGAGTAGATACATATGGTGTGCTAATCCGTAGGTAGTTGTAGCTCACTTTGCTAACATGCACATGTGTGCCACTAGATGGTAGTGTACAAAAAAGGGGTAAACAAGTTCAACCCGGGTTAGATGGTAAATGTAAGCCCCATAGCTATACAAATAAGTAAGGTTGCTTAGTGTGTTAGTGTGGATGTATGTAGAAGGGCAGGCACCAAATGTGCTGTATTAACGCCCTGAGGCACGGTTCAAAGACCGTATCTAGTTATAGCCTCTGCAGCACACTGGTAAAACACACGAAGTTAGCACACTTAACCTTGCAATAATAATGCTGCAATCGTAAGTCCTTTATTAATGATGTAAATGAAGGTAAGTATATACTTCCCAGGCAAGAAGGTCAGTAACAAGCCTGTGCTGTGGGGACTAAACAATAACAATGTACTACCACATACAGATGTAAATCAACTATAATGGTGTCCAAACAAAGCAGTAGAGCTGTATCAGGTACAGCAGTGTGGAGAGGGTATAATGCCTCTACTTGGCCATGTGACCTATAGTGTCCGTGGAGAGTCCCACCGGACACACTAATGAAATATTTTACTTAGCTTGTGATGCTCTGCGCAGCATATCTGTAGTCGCTCCACCGGGTCCCGCTGTCAGGGGAAGTGGAGGTGGGTTACTGAGGTGTAGTTGCCGAGAGACAGGATAAGTCTCTGATTCTAACTCGGCAGTAGTCACACTCGTGTAGTACGTCCATTCGGCGTGGTGACGTCACTCCGTTCCGGTCACCTGACGCACGTTTCGCGCGTTTCCGCGCTTTCTCAAAGGGGTTTACACTACATCATATTCCAGTGTGGGCCATTTATACTAGGTCCTTACCACTGGACCGGCTCATTTTTAGCTAATCACCCCTACAGACTCAGTATCAGCAGCCTGCATCCGTCGAGGTCTGCTGATTTTTTAGACATTAGGACATCCATTATCTGGATTATTACCTTTTTCTGTAGGTAACTATGGGTGATTACCTTTGCCACTTGGCCCACTGCGTCTTGATGTAGTGCTATTTGTATTTATCTTCCGTTTATTTGTTTGCTGGAAGATTCTTTGGTTTGCCAATAGGGACTGGTCCTGGACAATGTTTACCTTGTCCCTCTTTACAACATCATTTTATATGTGATTAAAGGTTTTTTAATGTACTAATCATATCACCATCACTGACCCATCTGAGTGCATTCAAGGGGGAATCTTTTGTGTGTATGTTCATAACCAATACCTGGATCAGGAAGGAGCCATCTGGATCCACGAGCAGCGGAAATCAATCTTGTGATCAAGGCAGCCTGCTCTGACGTCCGCAACTTACGTCCTAGATCCACGAGCAGGGGGAATCCATCTCATGATCAGGGAAGCCTGCTCTGATGTCCGCAACTTGCGACCGGTGCCGGGAGCTGCAGCGTGTCACCTGACCAGCCTGCACGTCATAGGGCAAAGAGTGAGCTGGGGAGCCAATGGGGAACAGCATTGCGCACTGACAAAGCACACAGAACCCGTATGAAGTAACCCTGGCAACCTAGGACGCCAGCACACAGACGGCGCAGTAGTAGACACTGTTGGAAAGGGCGACGCTGCACCCACGGCACCAACACAAGGCAGACATACATACACAAAAGCCTTTGGCTAAACTATTGTTAAATAAAGCCACTACATACAGTAATAAAGGTACCAGGGGCCCAGGCTACACCATACATAATAAATAATGACAATAAAGAAGCCATGGGAGTGACAATGTGCAAGGGAAGTGAAGCTATGGAAGAATAGTGAGAACACACAAAAAGAAATAAAAAAATGATCAAACACCAAAGCAAGCAATATTCAATATGCAAGGTATAGCAAACAATTTACAAAAAACAGCCCAGTTTTAACTCTTTGTTCAGTCCACGTGGTGCTAAGGTACGTAATTCATAAATGAGTCTGGCCTCCTGTTGTAGCAAGATCTTACCCCTGTCCCCAACACGCGTAGGAACAGGGACCTGAAGGATAGGCATGCATCTAAGCGTTGCCAGAGAATGTCTCTGTTCTTTAAAGTGTCTCGCGACGGGGAGACATTTAAGGTCCATGTCATCACCACCACTCACTAGGGCTTTCCTAATTGTAGTGCGGTGCATGGCCATCCGCTCTTTTAACATCCTCACAGTTTTACCAATATACAGGAGTCCACAAGGGCATCTAACAAAAAACTTATGATCGCTCATAAGACAAACTGGTGCTACTAGAATTGTCCTTAGCAAAACTATCCAGATAAGAAGAGAGTTAGCAAAAAAATGCTTAAACGTCAATAAAAACCTCTTGGTGCCAGTGTCCCATTCAGATGTCTCAAGAGCTTAAAGAATAAGGAGTCTCTATATCCCACTGCCCGTGTATATGGTGCTCAGCAACGGGGAGGATACATCGTGGTAGGGAGGAATAACAACAGTAAAACCGCAGTATCCCTGAACCAGGGACCCCCGCTAAGTCACTGTAGCCCTCCGCCACAACCTCTTACCCGGTGTCACCCACGATGTGGCAGTCCTCACCGCAGAGGCAGTCCTCACCGCAGAGGCTGGGGAACGTAGATCCAAGGGAGAACTCCCTCACTCACTCGCTATCTTGACTCGCCGGCGTCTCCGATCAATGATGACGTCAGGGGTCACCAGATCCGGAAGAGGAAACAGCGTGCTCCAGCCCAAGGTAAGGATAATGCAGAGAAGGTTGTAAGAAGGCGGTCACTGCTGCCGCCAGGGAAATGATGTTGCTCACGCTTAGAAATAAATAATAGGTTTATTCGTGCATGTATAGCAAACAACAGCCGCAGAGAAAAACTCTGACGCGTTTCGTCAGAGTTTTTCTCTGCGGCTGTTGTTTGCTATACATGCACGAATAAACCTATTATTTATTTCTAAGCGTGAGCAACATCATTTCCCTGGCGGCAGCAGTGACCACCTTCTTACAACCTTCTCCACAAGGGCATCTGATGTAATACACAACGAATTTAGATTCGCAAGTAAGTGCCTGTTGAATTTTGATAGGAATGCCACTGGGGGTGATTGTAACTTGGGCCCAATTGCATGAACTGGCAGTTTGTGCAGCCATGACAACGATATGAGCCTGGTATGTGTGTGTGTATATATATATATATATATATATATATATATATATATATATATATATATATATATATATATATATATATATATATATACAGTGTTCGACAAACCTATACATTTGCTCGCCCCGGGCGAGTGGATTTAACCCCCGGGCGAGTAAATATTGGCCGAAGCAGCACACGTTTGGTACTAGGTGGCGAGTAGATTTTTTTGTGTGGCGAGTAGATTTTTTGGTGATTTGTCAACCACTGTGTGTATATATATATATATATATATATATATATATATATATATATACACACACACACACACACACACACACACACACACACACACACACACACACACACACACACACACACACGTCGACAAATCACCAAAAAATGTACTCGCCGAACAAAAAAATGTACTCGCCACCTAGTACCACACGTGTGCTGCTTGGGCCAATAGGAGCTCGCCACGAAGTTAACTCCACTCGCCGGGGCGTGCAAATGTATAGGTTTGTCGAACACTGTATATATATATATATATATATATATATATATATATATATATATATATATCGCTATGGGGCGTGCACTCTCTGTTCTTTTTTCTAATATATATATATATATATACACTGTAGAGAGAAAAATCTGATGACGGGTGGGGATCCCCCCTCTCCCCCCTCCATATCTAGCTAGGCAAATTGTGTCTCATTTGTATGTAATTTTTGTAATGTGAATGTTTGCTTGCTTTGGGTCATACTAACCCCCTGTTTGCGCTTACATTTTGTAAATGTACGCACAATTATTTGAGTTATCAGCGTTATATTTATTTGATGTTGGAAGGGGGAGGATTCATAGTAACAAGGGCTCAAATACACAATTTATGTCTCTACAACTATATGGGTACCTTTGATTAATAGAAAATAAAGTTCTCATTAATCAATGCTACTTCTATATATATATATATATATATATATATGTATATGTATGTGTGTGTATGTGTGTGTGTGTGAGTAAAATTGTTCCTTAGGGGGTCTCCCTACACACATTGACTTTACATTGACATTGTGTTTCAATGCAGCTATTTTACAAGATCCCACAGGTACATTTTTATTCAAACAAATATGATGTTACATTGGAGTGAAGTTGGTAGTGTTCTTATTTAATACAGTAAATCCCCATATTTGTAGGAATACAACTCTAAACTCTGCTTGGTGGGGGGGGAGAGGAGGAGTGGCATCAAAGTGCACATTAGTCTGGCACAGAAGATTGTAACAATTACAATATTTTATGTCATAGAAAGGGGTAATCTACATAGTCAACCTTTTTGTATGTCAGCTCCAAAGGACTCTTCACATTATATATTATATTATGTACTTTGAGAACATATAAGTCGAGTCTGGGTGTATCATTGTTTGGTGACTGTAATTACATGAGAAAATGATGCATCAAAAGCTATCTAATGGTACTTTGGTACCACCCACCATTTTCTGATATTAAAAACACTAACTAAATAAAAAGGAAATGCATTGGATGTTATATCTGCTTAAAGAAGACAAAATGTCACTTAATACAGATGTAGCCAGACCAACTTTCGCCACTGCCAGGGAAACCCGTAACAATGTGACCGCAGCATCCCCCAGCAGCAGGGATTCCCGCTCATTTTGGTCAGATAAGGAAGAATGGAACCCTCACTAGCAGCCGCAGCTTTAACCTTCCTTGAGCCCCTGCATTTCACTTTTTATGTCGAGGCCCCAAGAAAAATAAGTCTGTCTACATCGGTATGGTGTGCAATATGGCCATTCCTACATTACGTGCTACTTTGCAAAGACGAAAAGTAATACCAATATGTTTGGCATATTAATGAGATTGCTAAAGTCACATGACCTAATTCATTTGGTAAAAACACCTAATAAAATTGTAAATGGTTTATGTGTTCCTAGGATATACCACAAAACTGACACGAATCATTGGTTGAAAATATTATTGCAAAAATCTTAAAATTCCCTAGGGCCTAGGCCACACACAGGGAAACTGCCTTGGCAGTAAAGGGGCCAATGAATAGGCCTCAATGTCTCCTATGTTCACAGTTCTTTATAACTAAGAGACCAAATCAAAGTCGTGTGGTGAAAGGTTTTGAAAATGGGCATCAGGTTTATCTCCTGATCTTCCTCACTTTTGTCACTCAACCAGAACGAACAACTGATCGTAAACACAATATTGAAAGAATTTTTGTAATGAAACACAAAAAATACAATAAAATAAGCATTTTAATGCTGTTGCTATGCATCTCACATGCCTTTTTGGGGAATTGAAGGAGCAGTACATTTATTATCATTTAACACAGTGGGAGCTATATTTAACATATCTAGGGAGCTGACAGTCAAAAGTGATTTCCTGATTCAGTGATCCTATGCTAATAAAAATACTCTGGAAATTTCAAACTCTGACATAGCTGAGAAATTATAGCACCGGTAATGATTTTTTTAAATGGTGCACCAATGTGGAATAATTGTATTTTGTTACTTACATGCATACTTAAATCCTACACTTCCTATTTTTAATAGAAACACACACAGACATTAACACAGAACTTTTACCCTCTCCACACACGCCGTTATTAAGCTACGGTTATTCATACATTGACATGCGGTTTAGAACATTTGGTCGCGGCCCTTTTTCTGTGAACAAATCGCCGATAGCTTTTAGCCGCGACTCAACTCGCCGCCAGGATATCTCTCGGCTGGCCACTAGGTACTGTTAGGTAAGCCCCCAACCTTACCCTAATACTAACGCAGACGCTTACCCTAAACCCTTTACCTTAATCCACTACTCTAAAAACCTTAACCACTTACCCTAATCCCCTACCCTAAAACCCTAACCCATTACTCTAAAACCCCTATTCTTAACTCCCTACCCTAACTGCTAAAACCCTTTAAATTAACTTGCCTTATTGGCAAAACAGCCGGCGGTCAAGTGTCCAGTGGCAGAGCGGCTGCAGCAAAGGGTCCCTCAGAAGCCAAATGCCGGTGGAGACTTGGCTGCGGTGGGATGGCGCGCAACCAAATGTCCAATTCCGTTGACATGGACACTCATTCATACATTCGTTTACATTCACTCATTCACTCTTTTTAATATAAACCCGTAATACCCACATTGAAAACATGCAATGTAATACTGTTCTTTGCTCCTCCTCCTTTTAGCAGGAAGTACTTCCCCAGACTCATACATTCTGTAACTGTACATACATTGAGAGCAGTAAGGGATTTCCCTGAGGCCAGTGACGGACTTGCGTTTCTGAATGAAGCCACATTGTCATAGCAGATGTCATGCGGCTTGTGACGCCGCGTTGTCATGATGACGCGACAGTACAGGAGAGGGCCTGCTATCGAAAAGGTAAAACACACACACTTGCACAAATTGCCGCCCCCACAAAAATTGTCACTCTAGGCTATAGCTTTCTCGGCTTAATGGGAAATTCAACACTGCCTGAGGCCTGCCTAAAGCAGCAAATGCACAGCTTCATATTACATGTTTTATTTTAGTGTTTAATCTAGTAATGCAGTAGTGTTGTTTGAACTAGGAAGAGAGCTTAGTAATACATCAATCCTCAAAATCCTCCTAAATTGTATTCAGAAGCTATTTTTCATACCAGAAACCACTGGGATTGACAAAGATGGCCACTGCTACACTGTAGATGTTGGTGAGCCAGCAAATGCCAGAGCTTTCCATTTTTAAACTTATTTTGGGGAGGTAGTTTAGGGGCCAGTAATGAGGAGAATATTGGCAGAAATAAGCAGGGAGGAGGACCTGTAACCCGTGACTGAGAGTTAGCACAGGTGGGGGCTACAGCACTAGGGATAAAATATGTTCAGCAGTCGTATCCAAACATTATTCTATGGCCAAGGGTATTCTGCAATAATTACTAACATGGCTGCAGCCTGCATAATCACAAACAAACTAATCACAGTTTACAAGGTAAAAGGTATAAAATATAGAGAGAATGTGGCACACCATTACTCACAAATGTCTTAATAGGGTATTCTCTCACTGGCGCTCACCCTCAGTTAATCACTGTGTCTCAAAGCTGGATCCAAAGGTATACAAGTTGTAGTAGTTGGGAAAGAAGCACTAAGGCATCAAAACGGTAAAAATCTTACTCTGTTTTAATCCATAAGCAAAGCAGGTGCAAAAATAATGTGATGCTTCAGGGCATAAGTGCCATTTCCTCAGACCCTACACCTGTATTAATAACAATGTGAAAATGTATGTTAGTACTGAAATTATCTTTTTGATTATAACCTAAAGATATTTTCAGACTGCAACATAATCCTTAATGATAAATGTGCTAAGCCATAGCAGAATAGTGGAATCCCCTTTTATTAACATTTTATTATTACAGGTTGCTATCATTTATTTCACATGGAAAGAAAGCCAGCTTGATCATTTGTTTAAAATGGCTCCAAAGTATTTTAATTAAGTCTGCCTGGTCTCTCTACTTGCACACAAACACATCCGACTTGAGCTATCTTGGTACAATAGATTCAAGGAAAATGCTTTATATTCCAGAATAAGCCACCAGGAGGCAACTGCGTCCATAGTCTGCAGTATTTGATCAAAAGTAACTTACAATATGTTTGTCCAAAAAATGCTTAACATTGCACCTTGGAAGCTTTGTAGTAGTTCTATCATAATTATTGCCCCTTAATGTTTGTTTATGCTCAGAGGGCATTCCACGTACAGTATTCTCTGCTCCTTACGTGCCACCTTCAGCGCATTACTTCTTGGCCTCTTTTCAATATACTGTAAAAGTTGTTGTCATTTAATTATTGGGAGTACAATTGTCTCCAGTAAAGCAAGGTCTGCTTCTCAGTATATTGACTGTATTATTTTTTTCCTAGCTTATATTATCTTTCAAAAATTCATCCATCCTGTCGCTTTGAGTTATACAATAGTTTCTATAGTATTCATCTTGCACCTACCCAGTTACTACTGCCTTGCTAATAAAAGTTTTCATTTTGGCGAGTAAGGATTATTGCAAGAAACTTAAAAGTATTTCTATGTATTAAAGTGTTACTGTTGGGTAGTTCCCCATTGACATACTGTATATACTTTGCAATGGGTAAAGAGAAAAAATCAAAACCTGCATATTATCCTGAATAAGTAAACTGGAAGAAAAAAAAAGCGAGGCAGTCTCACAAAAATGAGTGATATTTGCTCGTGATACTTCCCATTTTGTGTAATATGCTGCTGCAGACCAGTTGCAATGTAACCTTGCAATGTTGCAATGTAACCCTGGCACCTTTTGTAGAGAAGGGTTATGTATATGTTGAGATCAACTACTTACTAGTTACAGTGAACATCAAAGCACGGTAATTCTTGCCTTGATGATCACCATGAATATAACAAGGGAATAAATCTAACATCCTACAATACATTACACTTACTGTATCTCTCTACCCAAACACTGTGACTACTAAAAGTTCAGTAAATAAATAATTTTAATTAAAATATATATATATATTTTATACATAGTCTCTGACTCTGGCCATAAGATGAACGATCTGACGGTTGCCATACTCAAAGGTAATCTTAAAACACCGAAAGAGAGACGGTTGCATGAATACAAATTTATGCAACTTTTCGGGACACTTAGCAGTGGCCTAAACAGAGATCGAAATTTTATGAGTCATTACGGACACAAGTGAACTCTCTTCCCATGAGCGCTATAGGCCATGTCTGTACATACTGTGCTATATGTATGCACACCCAGCTGTCTCTCACACACACTTATACTCCTTGTTTTTCCATCCCTATACACCAATAGGGACCACATAGTATCCACACACACTTTTAGTTATGCTACTAACTCTCACATTTCCACACCCACCCACACCATTTAAATCCGCTGCCACTCCACACACACCTTTTGTATAGCACTGTATATACTGTGGGCTCTCCATTCATGTTAATTCACACTGATACACATACACACTCTTTCATCACTTGCTTTCAGGAACCTTTTGACACCTCCAGCCATAAAACACATCCACACCGGGGGAAGGACCAGCACAGATAACATTCCAATAGACACTGTTTATAGTATAGCTTTTGCTTGCTTCATTCATTGTAACATCACCGGAAGAAGAGATCAGTGTATCTCGAAAGCTCGCACAAATAAAAGCATTTCGTTAGCCACAGAACGGTATCATCTATTTATTTTTTTATTATATATATATAATTTTTTTTTTTTTTTTTTTTTTTTTTTTTTACTATTAGCACCAAGTACACTGAGACCTTATGGGAAACTTTGTCTATATTGTGGCCATATTGCTAGCCTGGGCTAATTTGAAAGAAAAAAAACCTGCAATATTGTCCCATGCAATTCTATCATCGCTGGACTTTTGATTTTTTTTTGACTAATATGGGAATAAGTACAGTAACCCCTTGACGTGCTGATTTATATCTCACTTAAATATTATTTCCGTCAAACGAGTCAATGCTGCTATGGTGCCATTTACCAGAATTTTTTTTTTTAATGAATAGGAAGCTTATTGAATACTGATCTTTGTAGAAGATTTGAGAGTACATGTAGGAAGAGGGGGCAGTAAGACAGAGGCCCACCAAAAGAATTGTGCCCATTTATTGGACACCTGAAAAGAAGGTTGACCACCCCTGCCCTATACAATAGCACAGTCAGTCCCTACTCTACACACACACAGGGCAGAAAAGGACACAGATTAATTCAGTTAGTTAATTACATTATTATAGCATACGATATAAGAAAATTGTGTTCTGAGCTCCATTGTTGTGTGAACTTCAGTTACTTATGTAACTAAACCTATTACCATTCCCTTTAGTGATTTTAGCATGAGCAAATGTAGCTGTTTCTCTTATCCTGTTTGAAAAGTACATCGCACAAATGTTTCTTTGACCGGTTAATTGTACTTTTTAGTATTACAATGATTATTCCTCTAGCACAATTATAACTATTTATGCTCAGTATTAGTTACCTTCAAACTCATTTCCTTTTTTTATATGCTTACAGGGTGCCTTAAACCAATTCCTTAAACGTCTAGAGGAAGAAAAGACTATTTTAGAGAATCAGCTAAAAGATTTTGAACTGCGAATAGAACAGGAAACAAAGGTGTTTTATTTTTTTAATGTTTTTGAAAGCATACACTATGTCGTCGTTGTAGAGGTAAAACTCATGAAGTGCATTTTTGGCAAAACTCACTAAATGCACTTCCTGACTTGGAATTTCTTGATATTTCTATTGAAAAACTCATTAAGTGCCTAGTTAGTCATAGTTCAGAGTTACCAAAACTATACTAATTATGTATGATTTTGAAATAATGTAAAAAATAACAACATTTAATTGCCTTTTCATCAGTACTAAAAGAATGTAGTTAATTACTTTTACCTCTACAACAATTATATATATATATATATATATATATATATATATATATATATATATATATATATGTATGTATGTGTATACTGTATATATGTATTCATATAGTTACTTATATTTTACTTATTAGTAAAAACAAAGAATGATAATCCACTGTAATCATACCTTCAGTTAGTCCGTATTTCCCATGCATACCTTCATAACCGCCATGGTTAGTAAGCCATTAATAGACTTGGCAGTAGTCTAACTACTGTAGTGACCCTTGCATGCCAAAAATCTAGTAAGGCTTTGCAAGGCACTGAAGCAGGTACATTTTTCATTATAATTACAGTGTTATTTAATGTACTTTTTACATGTATTTTATTTTAATGGCTTCTGCATTAGCTGGGGTATTAGCTAAGCTTGGCCAACAGGCTTTGCAGTTGTAATTGGGTGTGAGGGGAAGAAGTAAAAGGGTTAATATCTATGGTTGGAAGGATATGTCCCTCAGGGTAAAGGGTTACTTTGTGGCCTCCCTTGGCTGTTAGTTAGGCAATGCCTTATAAGCCTCTTTTACATGTGAGGAGTGATAGGCTAATGATAGTGTGTTCGGACTATTCACCCCTTTGTAACCCCTTTGTAACCATGCTAGTTATGATGGCATGCATTGTTCATTTCAACATTAGTACTGTGGCTAACAATGGGTTAATTAAGTAATAATACCATCAGAACAGGGCATTACTGGCCAATAATGTCCTGGCTGGAAGTGTTGAAGGCCCAAGGCGAAGCCGAGGGACTTTAACCCAGCTAGGGCATTATTGGGCAGTAATGCCCTGTTCTGAGGGGATTATTACTATTATAGGCTACTAGCTGAGAGACCCGGCGTTGCCCGTGAGTTAAATTTCCCGGAAAATAAATAAATATATAAATATATATATATATATATATATATATATATATATATATATATATATACATATACAGTGTCGACAAACCTATACATTTGCTCGCCCCGGGCGAGTGGGTTTAACCCCCGGGCGAGTAAATATTGGCCCAAGCAGCACACGTTTGGTACTAGGTGGTGAGTAGATTTTTTGGTGATTTGTCAACCACTGTGTGTATATATATATATATATATATATATATATATATCTATATATATATATATATATATACACACACATATATATATATACATATATACATATACAGTGGTCGACAAATCACCAAAAAATCTACTCGCCGAACAAAAAAATCTACTCGCAACCTAGTACCACACGTGTGCTGCTTGGGCCAATAGGAGCTCGCCACGATGTTAAATCCACTCGCCCGGGGCGTGGAAATGTATAGGTTTGTCGAACACTGTGTATGTATGTATATTTATATATATGTATATGTACAGTGTTCGACAAACCTATACATTTGCACGCCCCAGGCGAGTGGATTTAACATCGTGGCGAGCTCCTATTGGCCCAAGCAGCACTCGTTTGGTACTAGGTGGCGAGTAGATTTTTTTGTTCGGCGAGTAGATTTTTTGGTGATTTGTCGACCACTATATATATATATATATATATATATACACATACACACACACACACACACACACACACTCTGCAGTCCCCCCTACACACTGTGCAGTCCCCCTCCTCTACACCCACAAAACACACTGCAGCTCTCTTCCACCCTCTACACTCACAAAACACAGAAACACACACACCAAAACACACTCTGCAGCCCTCCTCCACCATCTACACCCACTGACACACACTGCTGCCCCCCTCTACACCCACAGAACACACTGCAGACACACACAGGAACATAACAGACTGCTGCCCCCTCTAAATCCATAAAACACACACCGGCAGCCTTTCCCTACACCCACTGCAGCCCCCATGTAAACCCACACACTGCAGACACACAAAACACTCTGCACCCCTCCTCCACCCACAAAACACACACTGAAGACACACACATACTGCAGTTCCCCCTCTACACCAACAAAACACACATACACACCACAGAAACACACCAACAAGATTCTACTGCCCCCTCTACACCCACATAACACACACCAGCAGAAGACACACACACACACACACACACACACACACACACACACACACACACACACCAATAAAACACTCTGCTGGTCCCTTTACACACAACAGACACACAAACCTTTCCCCTCACTCTCCTGTGCAGAGCTCTCTGCAGGCAGGGTGGGGGAGGAGTCAGTGTCTTGCTTGTGCCTTCTGTCCAATCACCTTCCCTGTCTAAGAGCAAATTTCACTCTTTGTGAATGAGAACTGAAAGCTGATTGGCTGAAAAACTTGGCAAGCTGCCAAAAATTCTGGGCCATTACTGATAGGATAATGCCCGGAATTTTAACCAATCAGAGCAGGGATTTCAATAATGCCCGGAATTTACCAGCTTTAGCCTATAATACATAATATATTGAAAGTGACGTTTATATTTTGGTTACTTTTTTCACGTATTTCAGGCAGGCCTTATGGGCTACTTAGTTCTCCATGTACTGTAGCATCCGTTATAAAGATGACCAAATAGCCTTTTTTCTCCAGCTTAGACTACGTGAAAAGATTGGCAAAGTTTTTAGAGTTGTTTTTCGGTCATCACAGCTCTACTGCCTTTGAGTAGTATGTCAATGACTAAATGTGATGTATATTACTTATTCAAAGGTGAATTAGAATATTTGGGAAGATTTTTTCATAGATATATAGCGGTCATGTAAAATGGCTACAGTCATCTCTCCTGCTGACAGTAAGGCCTGGTAAGTTGTGGGCATGCCAGCAGTAATTATGGAGGTTTGCCCTCACACCCTGGTGGGGTGCCCTGTGTATGGATGGGAGTGGTCACATGCTCTGACTCCATGGTTAGTGATGTCAGAGGTGTGTCAGCTTCCAGAGTGTACATAAGGCACAGCACTGAGTCTAAAGTTAGATCTGCGTCCAGTTCTGATAAGTGGAGGAGGAGTTCTGGCAGGAGTTCAAGTTCTAGTACTAGCCTGAGTTACTGAGAGTTCTAGTTATGTTATAGTAACTGAAGAGGAGACTGTGTCCAGGGACCTGGCACAGGGCAGTGATCCCTGCGGGGATAGGGAATCCCTATCTAAGGAGAGATACACCTTTTAAAGGGAGGCACTGACTGGACATGAGTGGCTAGATATCTACTGCGAGGGGCAGCTAGCCCACTCAGGCAATAAAGATGTTCTCAATCACAAACCCTCTCGTGTACATGTGTGGAGTGAATGTACAGAGAGGAGCACCACGAAGGAGTTCCTCAACAGGATCATCCCCATGCGGACGCAGGGACCCTGATGAGGTGGAGGCGCTGCACTGGAACTAGGTGAGACTCAGCACACTACCTCAGCTGCCTGTCTGGACGGGTCCTCCCCACACATCATCATGCGGGAGACTCAGGAGTCCTGTTGCCAACAGGTGCACCACCAGACACTACCACACTGTAATGGGGGCCGGTTAGACCACAGGGGCCAATGTGAGATTGGGTGGGTCAGGCCGGTTCACAAAAACCGTTACAGATATTTGTAATGTAGCTTTGCACAGCTTTTTACCCTTATAAATAAGGCAGAGGATTTCCGTGCATATTTTGACTACTTTACAGGTATATTGAAGACGGCCCAAAGAAAGCTGGGGAAAGCTTTATTTAAATTCCTTCAGAGATTAAATTCTTGTTGTTCAGAATTAGGATTGATGGCACAATTTAGTCACATCTATGAGAATGAACGAGGTGCTGAAAGCTCACATACAGCAGCTTTATTGATCTTCTTAAAGGTATCACAATTTACACAGAAATTGTTCCTCTTTTTAATATGTCTAATAAAATTATATGTTGTTGTACAAATAATATTGTCTGTACCCTATTTTATCTTGAACATTTTGTTCTGATTTGCATTACAGGCATACTATAAGGTCAATGATGAGAGGAGACTTTATATATCTGAAATTTCACAGGTACAGTATCTTAAACTTGAACAAATAAATGAGAAGCAAATAAAATACCATGATTGTATGATGACGTACGTTCAATCCATGTATATCTCAACTGTACTTGCAGAAAAAAAGAAGATTGTTTGCTGAAGCATTTCTATGCAAGCTTTAAAAAAAAGTGATACGTCCATTTCACTTTCAGTATTCAATTTACCTTCTGTATCCACCATATTTTTTTATACTTAATTTATTTTTATGAAGCAATTTTAAATGGCCTATTATATTGCTACTACATCCCAAATAGCATGTTCATGTTCTGTAAATTTAGTATTGATGTATAGGGGATCTAGAAAATGTATAAGCTGCTCAGAAACAAACAAGTGTAGGGTAGCATAAGTTACACAAGAAGTAACTGCCTTTTGTCATCTGAAATACTTGATAAATACTAACTGAGCATCTGGTTGAATAAAGGGGTTTCATAATTGTATCCAGTATTTTTATTTTACTGATATGGGGAGGCAGCAATCTAAGGGATAGGTCCTAACATACATACATTCATCAGTCTGAAATCTAGCATAGCAGATGGGCGTCTTTATTGTTGCTGTCCAATTAACATCCCGTTTTCTTTATAATAAATGTGGATTTATAGGTTTGTAGAAATTCGTTGAAAAAAAAATATATAAATATGTTTTCTCTTAAGCCCCTTTTAATAACAGCAGATAATAGAATTGTCCAGAGCAGGGTTTAGTTCTAATATGAAATACATCCTGCCTTGTATTGCTAACTGGAGAAAGACTTATGCAATCTGCAATTAGCCCAGCAGGTAAGAAAGTCAGGATCTGTACAACGTTCTGTATTTAAAATAGAGAAACTAATGAACAGAAGAGTCTGACAGTGCTATACCAGCTGGCAAACCCTTGTTAGAAATGGGTAGGTTTGCTAATTGGAAGCATAATGATGGGCAATAAAAGGAAAGCAATGGAAAATGAAAATGTGAGATATACAGTGAAATGTAAATACTTCAGCCCCTATTCCATATGCTGTAAAGCTGTCTTCTCCTTGTCCGTGAAGCTCTCAGTGGCATTGAAATTATTCAGAAGAATGTTGCAAACTTCCCTGATTAGGAGATGACAATGGGTGAGCAAGCAGTATGTTCTTTTAGTAGATGTACATTTGAAGTTGTCAAATGTACTAGATTGCTTAGGACAGGCCCTCTTAAATTTCTAAAAACAAAAGTCCTCTTTTGATGAGTTTACTTCAAGGCTTGACCCTAAATGTTTTGCTTCGGTCTTTCTTTACACCAATCTGCATACTAAATCTTTTTGTCATCTGAGGTTCATAACCACCATTTGATTTTTTTTTTCTTGAGTACTAGAGGTTTCTTTATATGTATATATTGTCAGTCTTCCTAGACATCCGGCTCCCAGCCACAGTTTCCTTGTCTGTCCACCGGGTGTGTTGCTGTTTCTGTCTGCTCTGGGGTTCCTTTGTCTGTCTCCTCTTGTTGGTCCTGTCGTCTGTCCTTATAGTTTTCTGTTTCCTGCTCCTCCCTTGCTTTTGTTTTGTCCTGACTACTTATGCCCATGCCCATGCTTCTGCTTCTGTTCTGTATTGAGTCCGGGACTTATTAAAGGCCCTTGCCTATGATCTGGCTTGTCCCCGTTTGTTTCCTGCTCCCTGGTCTCAGTTCCTGCTCCCTGGTCTCAGTTCCTGCTCCCTGGTCTCAGTTCCTGCTCCCCTGCCCTCTTCCTGCTGCCGACCCCTGCCTGGACCCCGACGATCCTTGCCTGCCGCCGCCACCGCACCCTGCCTTTGATCCCGACAATCCTGCTTGCCACCTGCCACCGACCTCGGCCCGTGACCCCAACAATCCTTTCCTTCCCTGCGGTTCCAACCATTGAGGTCCTAACTGCTCCTGGAGTCCCTGTAACAGAAAACAAAGACCACTTCTGGACCTTGCCGGAACAGATTTTCTGCCTTCCTGCTTCAGCAGACCCCATCTGCTTGTATTGGAGGAAGATAAGTACTTTTGTTTTGGTTTTTGGAAACCCCGTTTGGGATCTTGAAGGGGTTTTTTTTTTGCCGCAAAGTTTTCTGCAGGATTTGTTGTGCATTTTCTCCCTGAGAATAATTACCTTATAAAAAAAAAAAAAAAAACTTTTTCTGCAGTACCTGGTGTCACCATTTTAGACTCAGACTTTCATTCCCTGGACAAGGCTTGTCTCTCTGCATTTTCGGGTGGGCCACTTCAGATTTTCAGACTTGCATTTCTAAAAACAGATTTGCTTTTGATTTCTTTGCTTGGGTATTGTAACGCTGTGCTGCCCGCAGACCAGACCAGTCCGCAGTACTGAGGTGGGAAGATAGTGTACCATTACCCACAGGCGTGAAGTGTGGTAGAGTGCGTTGCCTGGTTTGGTGAGAGTAGAATGGTTAAGTACTTGCCGAGTCCGGGGCGCCAGAGGTCTGAGTAGTGAGTCCGTAAGCCAAGGGTTGAGGGAGCGAGAGAGCAGCAAAGTCGAAGTCCGTAGCCAAGTCCAGGGGTAGAGAGGTACACGAAGTCAAGGGAAGCCGGGGTCCAAATCCAGAGAGGACCGTCAGACGAGCCGGATCAGCAACTAGAACTAGAAAAGAGCAGAGGGCCAGGCACAGAACTCCAAACAGCATAAGGCTACTAGAAGCTATGCAGAGCGAGGAAGGAGAAGAATGACTGGGGTAATAAAGGATGGCTGACCAATGGAGGGCAGGGGAGGAACGGAGGTGTGTCTGGGTTGCCTCAAGGATAAGCTCGGGGGCAGAGAGGAGGAGGAAGCCAGGTGTTTGACTGGGCCGGGAGGAGCAGCGTTACGCGGGGGTCGGAGCCAGGAGTGCAGGATGGGGAAATAGAAGGCTGGGTGCACGAGCCCTGTAAGACATGCGCGCGGGACCCGGAAGTGCGGCGGCACGTCTCGCTGCCAGAGGAGAGAGCAGCGGCGCATAGCCGCCGAGAGTGGAGGCCCGACGGGATACTATGGGGGCGACCGCTGCGGAAGTCTGCTCAGGTAGGGTGGGGGATCGCCGCGGAGAATGCGTCCACTGGTTCCTTACAGGTATACCACTTCTGGTTCTCAGGGTCCATTTCAATTATGATATTTCTATCACTTGTGCTAAGGTATCAAATCTAAAAGTCAGCTCTCCTATTTTTTTTGTCTCCCTGTTTTATGTCTATTTCTGTTGTTCATTCCTATGCTTCTGCTTTAAAATACATTTCCTCTTTACTGGTTTTCTTGGGGAGTTGGTTTTCCCTATGTCTGGAATTATGGCTCCCAGTTTGAAAACAGTCTTGAGCAATAAATGTGAACACAGTACCACTGATTCTTCAGAGCTTCTCAAAGCAAAGAAAAAGAAGAAAGGGTCTCCCATTATAGTGGAAACTGCAGAAGGAATTAAGGATGATCCTTCAACCTCAGGAAAGCCTCCATTAGAAGGGAACAGAGATATGCTGCAGCCTAAGGCGACTCACAGAATCATTCCAGGGGTAGTGGAAAAGAAAGAGGACGCCTTTAACCATGGTAAAGATGCCTTAACCCAAACACTTCAATCTGCATGGAATGAGATTGATTGCCTCTATGGACTACTTCATAAAGAGTAAGGCCTGGGACATGGTGCCGGGAGCGGCGCTGGGCAGCGCTGACACTCATGCTCTTCTGCTCAAGCAGGAGATTTTTTCTGTCCCTGCATGAGCGTCAGCGAGCGCGCTTGTGTGCCGGGTGGGAGGCTTTCGGGAGGCGGATCGGGAGGCGGGGCTAGCGCGCCATGTCACGGCGCCGACATCACGGACTGCCATTGGCTTCTGGCAGTCACGTGACCGGCCCTGCGCTTGCATGAGCGGCAAAATTTAAACTTGTCTGTCCTGCATTTCCGCACGCCTGCGGAAGCGTGCAGAAGCGCAATCTAAAGCCGCGCTGATAGGGATAATGTTTCCCCTCAGCGCCTCAGCACGGTCTTTTTGACCATATCCGAGGCCTAAGAGGCCAAGGCTGCAGTACAAAAGTGTCTGTCTACAGCATTTTCTAAGTGCGTACTCCAGAAGAAAGAAAAGGATCAGTTGGAAAGTGACAGGGTGATCTTGTCAAGAAAGCTGCAGAACTCATACGCTGATTCTGCCCAGGACCAGATTTTCATGGATGAAGTTGGTGCAGTGCTGGAAGCGTCTCAGAAAGAAGTTCACAGGCTTAGTACCGAGCTGGAACACTCTCATCAGGAAGGCCATGGTCTAAACACAGAGCTTTGAATACAGCTAACAAAATTCATTATAAACCAGTGTGTGCTTCATAAATTTTTAACAACATAAAGTCAGTTATTTAAAGCCAATCACCATTACATGATCCATACTATCAAATACTTCTCTCCTCCCCCCCCCCTGCCCCCTAAGCTACAAAGATGTAGTGGTTAAACTGAACATTGTTATATGTGAAGTAGGTTCAAGGTCAGCAAAGGAAATGTACAAAATGAAATGTACTTTTTGCATAAGTATTCAGCCCCTCAAATCAGTACTTGGTAGAAGCACCCTTTGCAGCAATTTATGCTATGAGTCTTTTTGGATCTGTCTCTACTAGCTTTGCACAGTAGAATGGTGCCATTTTGACAATTTTTCATGGGAAGTTTGTTGGGGATCGTTAATGGACTGAAATCTTTAAGTCTCGCCATAAATGTTCGATTGTTTTCAAGCGGGGGAATTTTAAATTCCCCCAAGACCTACGCTTACGCGCGCTTGCGGCAGCGTAGGTGAGCCCCTACTAAAGCCGCTCTAATTGCGGCTGTAGGGGCTCAGTGCTGAGCGGGAGCGCGCGTCAGCGCGCTTCCGCCAGCAAGCAGGGAACATGGCCGAGGCCTAAGCCATGTGAATGTGCTCACAAGTGATCTTTTTATTTGCTATATGCAATACGGTGAAGGTTTCCTGTTGCCTTTTTCAACCACCATAACTTAAAACGTGTGTGTGTATATATGTATATGTATATGTATATACAGTGTTCGACAATCCTATACATCTGCACGCCCGGGGCGAGTGGATTTAACATCTGGGCGAGCTCCTATTGGCCCAAGCAGCACACGTGTTTGTTTTTTTACATTTTCCCTGCTCGCGCTGATAAAAAAAAAAACTCCCCCTACCTGACTGCTGATTGGCGCGCGCTCCCAGGCTTTGTGGGCGTGCGGCCATGCTCTATACGAGTCCGCGCATCACGCTCGATCATGGCGATCTTGCTGGAAGTATTCCTTTTGCTGCCTCCCGCGCTCCCTCTGCTGCCTCCCCATGCCTATCGCACTCCTGCACGCCTATCCCACTCCCTCTGCTGCCTGCCGCAATGTGCTCTTCCCCCCCGCTGCCCGCGCGGGACGGGAGGTGATAGCGGGGGTGTTTCTTCTCCGGTCCCCGTGGCTGGCTACAGATTTTCCCCGTCCCCCCACCTCGCTGCCCCCCCTGGACGGCAGGTGGTAGCGGGGGTGTTCCTTCCCCCCCGGTCCCCGTGTCAGCCCGCGGGGTGGGAGATGGGAGCGAGGATGTCCCCTCAGGTCCCCGCTTCCCCCCCCCCCCGTGTCAGCACGCGGGAGATGGGAGTGGGGATGTCCCCTCAGGTCCCCACTTCCCCCCGGTCCCCGTGTCAGCCCGCGGGGCGGGAGATGGGAGCGGGGATGTCCCCGCTTCCCCCCCGGTCCCCGTGTCAGGGGGCGGGAGATGGGAGCAGGGATGTCCCCCCAGGTCCCCGCTTCCCCTCTCTCTCCCCCCTCCCCCCCTTGTGTGTAGAGAGAGAGAGTGTGTGTGTATGTGTGTCTGTATGTGTATATATACAGGTAAACCCCGTTATAATGCGCCTCGTTATACCGCGATTCGGTTATAATGCGGTTTTCCCGTGGCTCCCGTTTAAAAAAAAAAAAAAAATTTAAATTTAAAAAAATTATTTTTTTTTGCACACTGCACACACTGCACACACTGCACACACTGCACACACTGCACACACTGCACACACTGCACACACTGCACACACTGCACACACTGCACACACTGCACACACTGCACACACACTGCTCATTGCTCACACACTGCTCATTGCTCACACTACACACACACACACACACACACACACACACACACACACACACACCCCCCTCCCAATACACATATACATAAAAGGGAGACAGCGATCGGGGCAGAACGGGGACACATCACCCGCTCCCCCCCCCCTCCTACAGACACACAGATATATATTTATATATACTGTATTAAATATACACAGACACGACCCCCGCCCCCCACGTTACCTCTGTATGAGTGGCCGGAGCCGGACGCAAACCTTCACCGCGTCCTCGTCCGACATAGCTGCGCCTGCTCTCGTGTGACCGCGCGGATTCAAAGCCCAAACCGGTAACTACCGCCAGCTCCCCGCGTCACGCCAGAAACCCACTGACTGCTCTCGCGCCTGGACACCCACTGACTGCTCTCGCGCCTGGACACCCACTGACTGTTCTCGCGCCGAATACCAGCTCAACTATTTAAAACTCCCTCCTGCCGCCCGCTAATTGGTCCACCGCCTTGCGACGTCACTAAACACAGTCCAAAGCCCGATCATACCATTCGGAGACGAGTGTAGGTGAAGCAAAGCTGAGTGGGGGGATGGAAGAGCGATTAATAAAGCGTGGAAGGCAAAATATATATATGTAAGAAAATGATATGTTATTGTCCGCAGTGAATGCTAAAAGTCAGCGTTCTGGATACAATTTCTCTGTACAAGAAACTGCTTCCCAAAAATAGTATCACCTCAATTCCAAGCTTCTTGTACGGGCACCAAGGAGGGACATAACTGTCCATAAATGTGAGCGCGCTGATCAAGCCTGTGCTGTACAATGACAGGCTCTGTGCCTGTTTACATGCACACACCATTCATGTCACTCTATACAGCTGTACACTATGCACAACCCGAGATTGCACCTGGCTGAGTTAGGGAAGGGGCTGGGAGGTAGAGGGAGGGGGCTGGGAGGGAGAGGGAGGGAGAGGGAGGAGGCATGTGGCCCGCATGTAGGGCTTCCGGACACCTCTTCCTTCCCTCCTCACTCCCTCCCGAACAGGCGCGCAGCGGCCATTTTTTTTAATTAGCGCGACCCCGTTACTAACGCGGTGGTCTCGGCGCCGGCTCCTGGAAGAAAGGGTGACCCGGGCGGCGCGCATGTACCCCGCGGGCGGGGGAAGGGTGTGCGCAGAATTTGTGGCGGGGGGGGGGGGGGGTGCGCAGGATTTGTGAAGGGGGGGGAGTGCGCAGGATTTGTGAAGGGGGGGTGCGCAGGATTTGTGAAGGGGGGGGCGCAGAAGGGGAGGGGGAGAAGTGGTGCGCAATTTTACACCCCGCCCCTGGCTGCAGCAGGACACACACACACACACTGACTGCCCCCCCCCTCAAACACACACACTGACTGCCCCCCCCCACACACACACACACACACACTGACTGACCCACCCACACCTCCCCACACACTGACTGACCCACCCACACCTCCCCACACACTGACTGACCCGCCCACACCTCCCCACACACTGACTGACCCGCCCACACCTCCCCACACACTGACTGACCCGCCCACACCTCCCCACACACTGACTGACCCACCCACACCTCCCCACACACTGACTGACCCACCCACACACACTGACCCACCCACCCACCCACACCTCCCCACACACTGACTGACCCACCCACACCTCCCCACACACTGACTGACCCACCCACACCTCCCCACACACTGACTGACCCACCCACACTGACCCACCCACCCACACCTCCCCACACACTGACCCACCCACCCACACCTCCCCACCTCCCCACACACTGACCCACCCACACCTCCCCACACACCTCCCCACCCACCCACACCTCCCCACCCACCCCTCCCCACACACCTCCCCACCCACACCTCCCCACACACCCACACCTCCCCACCCACCCACACCTCCCCACACACTGACCCACCCACCCACACTGACCCACACACTGACCCACCCACCCACACTGACCCACACACTGACCCACCCACCCACACTGACCCACACACTGACCCACCCACCCACACCTCCTCACACACTGACCCACCCACCCACACTGACCCACAAACTGACCCACCCACCCACACTGACCCACACACTGACCCACCCACCCACACCTCCCCACACACTGACCCATCCACCCACACCTCCCCACACACTGACCCACCCACCCACCCACACCTCCCCACACCTCCCTCACCCACCCACCCACACCTCCCCACACACTGACCCACCCACCCACACACTGACCCACCCACCCACACCTCCCCACACACTGACCCACCCACCCACACACTGACCCACCCACCCACACCTCCCCACACACTGACCCACCCACCCACCCACACCTCCCCACACACTGACCCACCCACACCTCCCCACAAACTGACCCACGCACACCTCCCCACACACTGACCCACCCACCCACACCTCCCCACACACTGACCCACCCACTCACACCTCCCCACACTGACTGACCCACCCACACCTCCCCACACACTGACTGACCCACCCACCCACACCTCCCCACACACCCACACCTCCCCACACACCCACACCTCCCCGCACACTGACTGACCCACCCACCCACACCTCCCCCACACACTGACTGACACACACACTGACTGACACACACACTGACTGACACATACACACTGACTGACACAAATACATATACACACTGACTGACAAACACACACACACACTGACTTACACATACACACTGACTGACACAGATACACATACACACTGACTGACTGACACACATACACACACACACACACACACACACACACACACACACTGACTGACATATACACACACACACACTGACTGACATATACACACACACACTGACTGACACACATACACACTGACACACATACACACAAGGAATTCACCCCTGTGCCCTGGCTGGGAGTGAGGGGGGCAGGTCTCTATGGGGGATCCCCCCTCCCTGTGAGGGGCAGATGCGGCTGGACAGAGGCAGCCCCGTCCACTCCCAGAATGCTTTGCTTCTAGCAGCATCTGGCTCCGGTCCCAGCTTTCCTCCTGGGGGCTCCGTCTCCATTTTGCAGCCTCTGCAGCGTTGTACTTGTGACCGTGAGTACAACGTGCGGCTGACATGTAACCCACCCTCCTGCACCCAGAGAGGGGCACTGCCCTGCGGGGGCATACCTCGGGGGTGGTTGGGAGGGGGTGGGGGGGGAGTTGAGAGGGAGGGAGAGGGAGGAGGGATGAATCGCCGCCATTTTTTTAAAACTTTTTTTTATTTATTTATTTAATTAACTCCCTCCCTCCCGATCAGGCGCGCGGCGGCCATTTAAAAAAAAAAAAAATTAGCGCGACCCCGTTACTAACGCGGTGGTCTCGGGGTGGACCCCGAGGACCGCGTTATAATGGGGTTTAGCTGTATATGTGTATATATATATATATATATATATATTGTTTTCTTGTCATGTTATTTCTGTATTTGTGTCATTTGTACCACTAGTAACCAACCTTTATTGTCTTCATTAAATTTTCCCCATATATTTTTAACAGCTACATAGGATTGCGCTTTTTTTCTTTTTTTCAATTCTTTAGGATAGGCATATCTTTTTAGAGCTGCATCCCATGATTGATTCTCCTGACCAGTGCTTGATATACTTCTTTACACTATATTATTATATTACTATATTCTATTAACTCACCTAGTGCCATTTCCAGTGCTGATTTGTTTTATATATATATATATATATATATATATATATATATATATATATATATATCTATATATATATCTATATATATATATAGATAGATAGATATATATATATATATCTATAGGGTTGCCATACTCAAAGGTAATCTTAAAACCCCGAAAGAGAGACGGTTGCATGAATACAAATTTATGCAACTGTTCGGGACACTTAGCAGTGGCCTAAACAGAGATCGAAATTTTATGAGTCATTACTGACACTAGTGAACTCTCGTCCCATGAGCGCTAAAGACCATGTCTGTACACACTGTGCTATATGTATGCACACACAGCTGTCTCTCACACATACTAATACTCCTTGTTTTTCCATCCCTATACACCAATAGGGACCACTAAGTATCCACACACACTTTTAGTTGTGCTACAAACTCTCACATTTCCACACCCACCCACACCATTTATATCCACTCCCACTCCACACACACCTTGTGTAAAGCACTGTATATACTGTGGGCTCCCCATTCATTTTTATTCACACTGATACACATACACACTCTTTCCTCACTTGCTTTCATTACCTTTTGACACCTCTAGCCATAAATCTCATCCACACCGGGGGAAGGAACAGCACAGATAACATTCCAAGAGACACTGTTTTTTAAGTAACCTTTTGCTTCATTCATTGTAACATCGCCGGAAGAAGAGATCAGTGTATCTCGAAAGCTCGCACAAATAAAAGCATTTCGTTAGCCACAGAACGGTATCATCTATTTATTTTTTGATTATTGAAGCTCGGCTAACACGGTACTGATACCTCTACATAGATATATATATATATATATATATATATATATATATATATATATATATATATATATATATATATATATATATATATATATATATATATATATATAAAAAATGTAAATACAACTGTATGCTCATCTGCATGTCTTAGGCAGGTCTGCAACCCTACCTTTCACCATTATCACCCAGCACACAGCACTTCCACTGCAGCAAGGGACTCTGGGAAATGACATGCAAATGAGCACACAGTACCACTTTTTGCTTCAAAAACCATTTTTAACATGGTTCCCTATAGGCTTAAGCTTGCAGCATGGTCACAGCTTTGAGCACAGCCAAGGTTAAGGTGCATAGCCAGAAAACCAAGGCGGGGTTGCAGACCTGCCTAAGACATGCAGATGAGCATACAGTTGTATTTACATTTGCATATTTGCTTTGCTGTGGAGGGTTTTTGTCACTTTTTTTACTCACCTTAACTTAACTCAATATGGTAACCCCCATCCTTTAGCTTCTTTGCATAGCCAGTTAATCAACCCCACACTGATGAGACCCATTAAGGTCGAAACAGCTGTCTGTGGGTGCCTTGGCCCTTTGGCTTAGATCAAGGCGATATGAATGCTCCTCTTGGCCTGCACAGCTATGACCAAATGCAGTACCATCCTATCTGGGGCTTCAGTAGGAAAGGTCTGTGGCAAGCATTTGGCCCTCTAGCTCGTTGAGAGGTGGTGTCCAGGCCCCGGACCACAGAACCCCTGAGCCTTCGGGCTAAGGGGGGATGGCATTCGAACAACCAGCCCTTCGGGGCTGGGGTGCACCCGCACAACCCTCGAAAGAGGGGAGATGATGCGAACTCCCTTGCGGGCCTCGGGCCAGAGGGAGGAAGAGACAGATGTCCTGAATCCTAACGGAGGAAGGCATCAATGTCCCTGGAGACCTAGGCTTTCGGGCTGAAACCTTCAGGGAAACTGTGTTCTGAGGGCGGGTCTGACTTGGTTGGACAGTCCAAAGGCATACTCCCGAACCACTGAAGTGGTTTGGGACCCGATGAGCGAGAGGGGCAACCCTCTCGGGAGGAAAAAAAAAAAAAAGCTGTCTGTGGGTGGTTTTTCTGGCTATGCACCTTAACCAGTTTTATTTACATCACTCTCTATTTTGTACACAGTATTTTATTCTTTCATTTGCAATTTACTGATCCCAGCCGGTCATTTGTTGCATTCATGGGGACTGTCTCCGGTTGTATCCTCTGACGTCATTGGGTTCTCGCGGTACTTGGAGCTGAGAACTCACTGCTGTGACGTTGGTTTTAGAGGAAGGCGGCGTCCCTCGTGTTCCCCGGGATCCGGAGGCTTTTACTGAGGTTGCTGCAGTTCATCTACACCGGACACTATACCGAAGTCATCCGCTACCTGGTTCCTGCGTCTGGCTGGTTGAGTTATACTCAAAATTGCGTTTTATTCTGCTATGTTTGTGAGTGTGTATTTCTAAATCCTTGACTCCATAAAATTATTGTTATACCTTTTTACGCTATGAGTGCGCCTGTTTTCTTTCTGTTTTTGTAGATATATATATATATATATATATATATATATATATTTATTTATTGAAAAGCGGTTATACAATTTTTAAAGGTGCCAATCAGCTACAGTACATTTAACCTATTAAACATGTCACTGTTCTTAGTTCACTTTTGATCTAGAAGGGACTATCCCATTAAATTTACTTGGAAAGATACACTGAAATATACTTTAAAGAGGTTGCTGAAACAGGAGATGGAGATTTGCCCAAAATCAAGGGGAGGGTAATTAAAAGGCTGTTTTTGTATTTTGTACACAGCTTTCCTCTTGTGAGTATCAACATCGAAGAGCAGATTTTTCTATGTATCATTTTCAAAGGCACTCTGAGATTTTGTTTCTATCTCGGGTTGAATGTCTATTAATATTTTCAAGCCAAACTCCAGTGAGTAAAAAAATAAATAAAAATAAAATTTATACTACAGTACAGTATATGCTTACCCATTCAGTACGTCTCCTCAGCTTTCCACTAATGTTCACTCCTTTCTTCTTTTTAAAAATGGGTGTCTTGCTAAGAGGGGAGTACCATGATGCAGGATTTTCTCAAAAATCACATGCTTCCTGCTGATGCTAATTGCCTATTACTATGTGAGCGACCAATTTAACTGTTAACGACTACCTTGTAAGAGTTATTTTTGTTCATCAGCAGAGCTGTGCTACAGTATGTACAGGAGAAAGGCTCTCAGCCCAAAAATAAGAGCTAAGAACAAATTACTGTAACTTGGCTGTGAAAGAAACCCATTAATTTTTTTCTCTTCTTAGATGCAAGATCCAGAATTAAACAATTCAGTCATTCTTATTCTGAAATATCATTGTATTTTGAGCTGTGTGTTTTCCCATTAAATACAAAAATATACAACTATTAAGTTGTGTAACATGTTGAACAAAAGGTTCAACAGATTTACAGTACTGTATGTGTGCACAGCAAAACTGTTATTTAATCTGCCAGGGAGATGCTGCAGTGCTTTGCCCTGTCTTTCACCAACGTTTAATGGTAAAGCAGTTAATAAGGATTCAGTAGCTAAGCATTCTTATTAAGGTGAGAAGCACAAATAAAAAGACACATTGCAGGTTGTTCATTATACGATTGGGGCACTATTGTCATTGGGAAGCTCCAATTGGCAGTTTCTATTCAATAGTGAACCAATCGGCACTGTCGCAGTTTACTGGATAAATTACAATGATATAGTACAAATAACTAACAATGTAGTTAAAGGAAAATCGTTTTTAATGTGATTTACGTACTGTGCATTTTACTCGATGTCCAGTCGTTTGTTAAAAGTGCTTTGGCTTGCTGGAAGTTAAATATATGGTACACATTTTTAATATACTACTGTACAACATCCATGAAAAACAATATTTTCAACAATATATCACGGTGAAGAACCGTTACCCACTTCCTCTCATTTCTGAATTATTCGACAGACTTCAAGGTGCTAACGTGTTCTCCAAGCTTGACCTTCGCGGGGCATATAATCTTATTCGCATTATTACGAGTATCTCGTGATGCCTTTCGGATTATGCAACGCTCCGGCTGTTTTTCAGGACTTTATCAACGACATCTTTCGGGATGTCCTTAATCGTTTTGTAATTGTTTATCTGGATGACATCCTTATCTTTTCCAAGAATCTACAGGACCATATCATCCATACCAAGTTTGTACTCTCCCGCCTCCGAGAGAACCGTCTGTTTGCCAAGATGGAGAAATGTCTTTCACCAGTCTACCACCTCTTTTCTCGGATATATTATTTCCAACACGGGTTTGGCCATGGATCCTGAGAAACTTAAAGCCGTAATAGATTGGCCGCAACCAAACTCCCTCAAGTCTATTCAGCGGTTCCTAGGCTTTTCCAATTATTACCGGAAGTTTATTCATAACTTCTCCATCATCGCCCCGATCACAGCACTGACCCAAAAAGAAGCTGATCCTTCGTCTTGGTCTCCTGAAGCAGTCACAGCTTTTGAAACACTGAAATAAGCATTTGTCTCAGCTCCCATCCTTCGACACCCGGACACCAATTTTTCTTTCACCCTAGAGGTAGACGCTTCGGACTGCGGGGCCGGCGCTGTCCTATCCCAAAGGTTTTCTCCCCAGGATAAACTTCCCCCTTGCGTTTTTTTCTCAAAAAAGTTTTCCCCAGCTGAGAGAAACTAGGATGTGGGCAATAGAGAACTTTTGGCCGTCAAGTTGGCCCTTCATGAATGGAGGCATCTGTTGGAGGGGTCAAAAAAGCCGTTCACTATTCTCACGGACCACAAAAATCTTTTATACGTCGAGAATGCCCGTTGCTTAGGCCCCCGCCAAGCCCGCTGGTCGTTATTTTTCTCCAGGTTTAATTTTATTTTGTTCTACATTCCAGGCACTAAGAACGTCAAGGCGGATGCTCTCTCTAGACAATATTCTTCTGATGAGAGACCAGAGAAAACTTCAGAGTCTATCCTTCCCAAACAAAAAATCCTCGCGGTCGCTACATTCAAGAATCTTGAGAGGATCATCAAGTCTCAAAACCACCTTCCTAGCGATCTTGAAATCCCGAAGGACACCTTATACGTGGAGGCCAAGTTTATTCCGGAGATTCTGGAATGGGGACATGCTTCCCGTTCGGCAGGACACCCAGGCTACAAAAAGACTTTGGATCTCATCCGTCGTACCTTTTGGTGGCCCAATATGACCAAATCTATTTCTGAATTCACCCGGGCCTGTCCGGTATGTGCAAGCAACAAGATTCCTCGCCAGAGTCCCCATGGTCTTCTTTTGCCCTTATCCATCCCGGAACGCTCCTGGTCCCACATATCCATGGACTTTATTGTCGAATTGCCTAGGTCGAATGGCATGAACACCATTCTTGTGGTGTTGGATCGTTTTTCCAAGATGGCACATTTTATTCCTCTCAAAGGATTACCCTCCTCACCCGCCCTAGCCGATATTTTCTCCAAAGAAATTTTCCGGATCCATGGCATACCCATGTCCATCGTGTAGGATCGTGGCTCTCAGTTTGTTTCCAGATTCTGGAGATTCTTCACCAGAAGACTGGGCATTGCTTCCTTCTCTTCAGGCTATCATCCTCAGTCTAATGGACAGACCGAGAGGGTCAATCAATCTCTCGAGAAATATTTAAGGTGCTTCGTCTCTGACTCCCAGGATGACTGGACAGAATTGCTTTCCTGGGCTGAGTATGCCTTTAATTCCACCAGGAATGAATTCACTGGTGAGACACCTTTCTTTATTAATTACGACTATCACCCTGCTTGCCTACCTATTTCCAATATCTCCTCTGGAGTTCTTGCTGTGGATGAACACATCTCCCTCCTGCAGGACTCTTGGGCTAGAATCCAATCTGCACTTCAAAGGGCCTCCCTGTCTTCTCAAATCCAGGCTGACCGCCGTCGCCAACCTGCACCCAACTACAAACCAGGGGACAAGGTTTGGTTATCTACTAGAAATATCCACCTCAAAACCCTTCCCCCAAATTGGCTCCTAAATTCCTGGGGCATTCCCTATCCTGGAGCAGGTTAACCCGATGGCCTTCCGCCTTCAACTACCCTCAAGCATGAGAATTCCTAATATGTTTCATACATCTCTTCTCAAACCGTTCATCTCTAGTCCTCTATTTCCGGACCACACTCTTAAACCTGATCCTGTGATCATACAGGGCAACGAAGAGTACGAGGTCCAAACCATACTAGACTCCCGTCTCTCCAGAGGTAAAGTCCATTTCTTGGTTCATTGGAAGGGCTTCGGACCTGAGAAAAGGTTTGGGTACCCCTTAACGATATTCATGCACCAGGACTTCTTAAACGCTTCCGGAAAAAGTTTCCATCCAAGCCATGGAAGGATCGTCCTGAGGCCGACCCTGAAGGGGGGGGTACTGTGAGGACTCGGGGGTCACGTCGGTCGCAGCGTGACCTCCCCTCACCTCTATCCGCGGCTGTGGGGCTCCGTCCTCGCCGCCCCCACCCGGGCTCCGTGCTGGGGGGGCTTCCCCATCCTCCCCGTGGGGCTTCCGCTGCCCCGCGCGGGCTTGGTGCTCGGGTGCCTTCCGTTGCTCCTGCGCACGCATTCCCTGCTGTTACGGAGCGCATACCAGCACCAGCTAATTTATTCACTGCTCTTGCAGTGAAGCCACGCCCCCCGCCCACACGCTGGTTACTAGTTAACCCTAAACCTTACCACCTGGCAGTTTATTATGGAGACCAATCCTGGACTGTTCCTAGGGCTCCTCCAGGCCTGCCTCCGTTACCCATTGGTCAGCCACAGTACTTAATGCCTGTTCTGCCTCTCTCACACCGCTCGACATATTCTCTGCTTCAGACGTCTATTCTGGCTCTCCCTTTGTCTTCGTGCATTCAGGTTGCGTCCCGTCTCGGCGGACGCGTTTACGTGGCTCTGGATCCCGGCTCCCTCTTGACCCTGCAGCTTCTTCCATCCCTCGACCTCAGCTTGGACCTCGACCTTCCGGATCTCTCTCTCCCCGACCTTGGCAAACGGCAACGACTTCGCCTCTTCAGTACCGGTACCGGCAAGTATTGCTACACCTGTTTACACCTGGCTTGGCAACGCCAAAACACCACACTCCGGACACGCTCCTTCTGCTGCGGGTGCGTTCACATATACGTCCCCACCTCAGTGTCAGGGACGAGTCTGGTCTGCGGGCAGCACCGGCGTAACACCCACACCTCTGGAATGTCTTTCCTCTCAATATTTGACAAGCACCCTCTCTCCACCTTTAAGGTCTATCTTAAAACACACCTCTTTAATGAAGCATCTGAGTAGCTCAAAACAACAGGTTTCGTAGTACTATACATCTCATATGCACTTAACATGGCCCCTTGCATAGACACTTACCATAAAATCCTCCTGACAATGTACATTCTCTCTACTTACTACTTAGATTGTAAGCTCTTTGGGGCAGGGGCACCGTTTCCTAATTTTTACTTTCATGTCTCAAAGAAAAACGGAGAGGGCGCACTAAGAATAGGCAATATAAATGTATATCTTTAAAAATATTCAACTAAATGTGGATAACTGTTACAATAATCAAACAATATAACAAAAAAATTACTTACAATCTAGCTAAAAGGCTGCTGAGGTATAACCGGGAGATCCGGAGGTGGGATCCAAAGGAGAAGATGTAAGGTGGGTCCGGACCGATACCCCGTTGGTCGCGTTCTTCTGTCTCCACCGGTACACCTCTCAGCTCGTGGACACTCCACAGCAGCTCCTCGTGATCTCTACGCATTTCGTACAACGTACTTCATCAGGAGGTCATGTATTGGGGCTGCCTGGGAGCTTACAAAGACTAGCACATCCAATGGGATTTCTCCCATTGAATCAACTCACCAGATGCAGGACGCTGGCAGCTGGGGTTAATGTGAGGGCGTGGCAGACAAGTTAATACATGCTGCAACTCACTTTGTGAAACTTAGTGTGCACGTGAGTAAGTGACCAAAAACCAATATAATATTAAGACCAATATAAATAGTGCATATATGAATATTGATTTATTCCATAATATGTGAAAGGTGAAAATGTGTATATGTGAGTTCTGTTTTTATATAACAAATACATTTATAAATATAACAGAATATATATGGTGTTAAGTGTATGTATTTAATTCCCCCCAGAGTTCTGCATGTGCTGAGAAAAGCAAACAATAATAAACAGACAATAATAAACACAAATGATTACATTCATAATTAAGACATAGTTAATATAATAAATACTAACATTGGTAGGAATAACACAGTATCTGAGAATATAAATGTTGCTCATTAACCACTCGTAAGTAGCAACTGTCAGATAACATCCCAGATAAAAATGTTAACAACAATTCAAACAAATAGTTGTAAACAGTAAAGAAAAGGAACTTGTTAACACAAGATTCAGCAAAAAAAAAAAGTTTGACAAAAGTGAAAGCGATTTCTTACAAAAAACATTTTTTTGGTGGCAAATTAAACTTTTACGGGAAACTGGGAAATAGGCTTCAAAACTACTCTCAAACATAAATATACGAAAAATATATAATCAGAGCCAATTCAAAAATCAAATAATAAAAAATAAAAAAATGCAGAGCACCAGTGACAGACTCTCCAGTGACTGCTAAATGTTTCAGGGAGCAACCCCTTTGTCAACGTATTTTGTTATTTGATTTTTGCATTGGCTTTGGTTATATTATATTTTCTTATATTTATCATTTTTGAGTGTGCAGTGTCTTTTGTGCAATCTTTTTGTAGGTTGTTGTTGCTTTATAAAACTAGGAGATACATAAATTGACTTACCGTATACAGTGAAGGAAATTGAATAGTTCCCCTTTATGTGTACTGTTGCATTAAGAAAGTATTTGAAGTAAGCCGTGCATATTGTGCCATTATGGAGCTTTAAGTAATCTTGTCTGTTAATGTATAATTGCAGACCTCAGTCGCACAAGAAGCTGCTAAGAAACAGCAAATTGATCCAGCACACACCACAAGGGAAAAGCAAATGCTTAAGTAAGGTTATTTTTTTTTTTTTGATACTCTACTTTTTTTTTTACTTAACGCTTTTCAATTAATGCACAAGTACGGGAGAACAGGTGAAACGTTTTGTAATTTATTTTGTAGCCATATGTTACAAGTTTCATTATGTACTATGCACATTTGTTTAAGATTATTTTGCATTGGTTTTTATGTTCATTCATTTATAGATTCATGTGACGTCTTATTTCATAAGGCAAGGAAGAGACTGTAGAGATATATGGTAAACTGTTTTTCCTTGTTATCAACGTGGCATATGTCCACATAAGTTTTTCATCTCCTCTTAGGAGCCATTTTATCAATGTCTGCTGCAGTTTAATCAAATCTTAAGAATCTTGGGTGCAGGACAGCACAGAAATCTCAGTAAGGATTGAAAAGGAACAGTGAATCGCAGAAGTGAGCAATATGTGAAGGGACTTAGATTAAGGAAGAGGCATTACAAAGTGTGAAAGCTAGACAGAAATTAATTTAATTGGACAGATGTAGATATTTATTGCCAGGCAAATGAAGTTAAGTTGTAGGTAACTTGTCATCTTGAAAAACATTTAGGTCCACATTAATTAAATGGTGATAAGTAGGACTACCATATGTCCGATTTTCCCTTTTTGTAAAAGTCTGTAAGATTGTTCGACCGGATTGTGGATACATGTTTGTCCCTTCCCCCTCCCTGCTGCAGCTAGGGATATTCTGATTCTGCCCCAATCGGTTATTCCTAAGGAATCCTGAGGAGCAATAATAACTCGGATCACTAATACTGATCTGAGTAATTATTTATATAAAAAAAAAAGTTAATAATAATTTAAAAATATTTATAAAAAGCAGGAGAGTCAAGCTCCTCTCCCTCTAAACCCTCTCTGACTGGAGGGGGTAAAAATTGACCTCGTTATTGGTTGGGGTCTCAACGTAACTGTCTGCCACTGATTACCACTCACATCAATCTTTAACTGCTCCTGTCATCTGTGGAGTCGGACAGGAGAGGAGAATTCACTTCTCAGACTCCTGCTGTGCTCCTGTACTTGGAGCCTTTTCTGTCATCACTCAAACACAGAGAGGCACACCAATTCCTTTAGCCACACATAGGGAAACTGCATTGTCAGTAAAGGGGTTAAGAGTGTGGGTCTGACTGTCACTTAGTGTGAGAGCCCATGTGAGTACCAGGTTGAGCGCACAAGAATTAATTTACCACTTCACTGCCGAAGGGGCCTGCAACGCCTTGCTAATGCAATGCTTTGCATGCTCCACTGGCAGCAGAGGAGGTGTTAACAACCTTGGTGCGTTTTGTGTGTCATGGTCACAGTGCCTCATTTACAATTCTGTAATGATCAATGGCGAAAGCTGTGTCAATAACTGAAAACAAAAGTGGACAGGTAGACAAGTCTAAAAAAATAATTTAGCTTGATTCTAAGCAATTTTTTTAGATGTGGTTTATGTCTTGGGTTTGGGGATAGGTAGGGTAGTCTTTCACATGCTTTTGTTGATATATATATATATATATATATATATATATTATCATTTTTCCTACTGTTACTCTTGCCCGTTCTCCCTCTTTCTGCCCAATGGGCCGTATTCTTTAAAGTGCATTGGTGCCAGATATGGCACTACCGCACAGAAAGTTTTATAGACTTCACCTCAAGACTATTATGCAATAAGACCCATGGAGCAAATTTATCAAGTGTCGGTATGGGTTACTACACATGTTCTGGTGTTAACTGCAATAACACTTTAATGGGAGTTCACGCCAGAACATGTGCAATAACCTGTACTGGCACTTGATAAATATTCCCCTATGCTCTTTCTATCACACTCCTGTTTGTTTTAATCTGTTCTACAGCACCCCATATTTTGGGTCCAGTCGACGACTGTACTAATTTGGCACAATATGCGACAATGATGTCTGCATGGACTATGTACTGTAAGAAATATGTGCATAGAATATCATCATATAAACATTGAGATCATGTCTCATTATTTGCAGGGGAATGTATAATATTTCTGCAAACCAGAGGATACTGGATAACAAGAAAAAAAACATTAAGAAGACAGAAAAAGTGAATCAACTTCCAAAAATAAAACGCTAACTTGGGCAACCATAACGGAACCATGAACTCGCATGTTTGTTCTGCTTTGCAAACAAGAATATTTGTAATTTTATGGAATTTTAAAAATATGGAAATTTATAATTTATTAGGAATTACATGGGTAGCATAATCTTTACTGTTTCAGTATGTCTAGAAATATTTACAGTATGTAATATAACAGTACAGTACAAGTACTTTTTTTTTCAATAAAACCCATCAACAGATCTGTATAGAGTTAGTACATATGGTGTACATGAGATGTCTGCACTATAAATATCACTTCGCTAAGTATTTATCATGTTATTGATTTATGTTGCTAATTCTATGAATAATAGAATTATTAGCTCATTTTAGCTCATGCCCAATTATTTGCATATTCAGAAGTAATGTTGATCAATCAAGCTCTGTAAAATGTAAAATGTAAAATATATACAGTACTTATATCTGATTATTTTTGATATGCGTAAAATAAAGTTTGGTACTTTTGTTTAACTTGCTATTTTACGGATTTACTATTGTTGACTTCCAACAACATACGGTTACACTATAACACTGTATTAAAGTGGTTCAAATAGATGTACAAAAGTTACCATATTATAAGGCATGAACATAAAATGGAGATTATTTTTTATGTAATAATAAAAATATTTCTTCTTAGTTCCTCATGGCAGCCATAAAAGATTAGGGAAAAAGCTCCTCATCCAGGTATGGGGTAGGACATAATTAATTGATCTGGCTATAAAAGGGGCATGCCTCCTCACAAGGCCAGTTTTTCACATACCAGTACTTCTTGTAACGAGTGCTCACCACAAACTAGACAGGGCCGCGGGGCTGAGGTGGGGATGTTCATAGCCACCGATCTACAACCGCGCAAGCTCGTGCAGAGTGGTAGTCTTATAGCTGGGTCAGGGTAGGAGAGGACAGATTGGACGCAATACTCGCTGTGATCTAGGATAGGAGAACTGGGATAGTAGTTGCGCGGTGCCGGGGTCCAGGAATATAGACGTAGAATCGTCATTATCTGTAGATGTGCTCAAGGGGTCAGAGAAGGCAGGAGTCCGGGTACAAGCTGAGGTCAAAAATACAAGAAGCAAGACATGGCAAAGGCAGGGCAGCAGGATACTGGAGGCAAGCACAAGTACATAAACAGAGTTTATGCTCAGCCACTTTGTAGCAGGGCTGGCTGAGTATTTAAAGGACAGGCAGCCAATGGTAGGAGAGCACACAGCTGCAAAGTAATGAACGAGAACCGCCCCAAGACATATTCAGTTCACTGGTCGGCAGAGGCGGGGAGGAGTGCAGGTGTGGAATAATTGCTGATTGAGTTAACCCCTCGTGTGCCCATGGTAGTGCGGTGCTTGCGTGCAGTGCACCTCACCGTGACGTCACAGGGCGGAGCCTGTGCGAGATCCGTGCGGTGTCCCCCAGCCTGGTAGAGTGGCACGTGTCTGTCGCTTCGTCACTGGACGCATCACGGGGGCGGGGCTGACGGGCAATCTTCACACTACTCAATGTGGTGATAGGAGTTTTTTCTCTTTCCATCCTCTATCCAAATCAGTTCTACAGAGGGCCTGGGGCAATATTTGGCTGGTCCTTCTAACCCTCTCATGGTTCCAACTAGTTTCCTGTTCTGAGGCGACTGTTCCAGCCCAGAAATATCTCCCAGATTACACTTGCATTGTGTGATAGTCAATGCAGGGTGCTGTGGCAAGCTTCCCTGAACTGGACAGGTTATGGCATCACAAAGGAGCCATAAAATGTAAAAGCATGTAGCTTTCTAAATAGTAGACACAATCTGTACGGTTGAAGGGCTCTTCTGTGTCTAAGGAGAGGAGAATAGGAGACAGTGGAGTTAGGAAAGCTATTTCTTATTAATCTTTGCTAATATCTTACGGTTGTCTATTTTTGATAAAGCCTGTTTGATCAGGATTGATTGGTTTAGGTAAAACCTTGTTGCGTCTCGGGGTAGAATTTAACTAAAAATGTTAATGTCTGAATTAGTGAGGGCGATTGGGCGATAGTTGCTACTGTATAATACAATGGATCTTGCCCTGGTTTGTGGATGACGGAGATCTGAGCTTGTAATATAAATTCTGGGATGGACGCCCCTTTCCATAAAGAATGGAGTAATTTTCTTAGGAATGGAACAAGGAGTCCCCTGAATTGCTTCTAATATACATTAGACAGGCCATCTGGACCTGGTGCATTATAAATGTTAAATTGTTTTTTATAAATGTTAAATTGTTTACTCACCAAAGCCATCTCATCTTCCTGGCAGATCTCCTTATTCACAACAATCCTGTCCCTCCTGTAAAGTGTATTTAACCTATACTAACCTACAGTATTATTGGCTCATCTTTATACAAAGCCTGAGTATTGTTTGGCCTCAGATTATATAAATTGGAGTAGAATTGGAAAAAATCTATTACTGAAGGGTTAAATTAAATTCCACAGATCTTAATTTTAACACTTGAACTCTTCATGCCATCTACATTTTCCTAAGTTTATGAGCTAAGAGTCTATCTGTCTTCTTGCCTTTTTGAGAGAACTGTTTGTTCCATTTTTTGGATCTTTTACCACTCTTTGCATGTAACGGATGTGCTCACCACAAACCATGACCACACCAAAGGGCTGAGGTGGGGATAGAGAAATACCGACCTGAGACCGCAAAGCCGGGTGCAGATTCTGTCGCCGTGGGTAGCCGGGTTGGGGTTGGAGATATCAGAGTAAATGAAGTCCAGGCCCGGATCAAGGCAGGCGGCACAGGAGCAATGGTCGAGGTCACAGGCTGGGGTCAGCATCAGGGAAGGCTTCAGTGAAGTAGCTTCAGCACAAGGGATGGCCTCCAGAACCAAGCAGCTACAGTGCGGGGATCCAGCGCACGCGCTTCAGCACAAGAAGGCCTCTGGAACAGGGAACTGGGCAGCTTCAGCACAGGTACTTCAGCACAAAAAGGCCAAGCAGAGGTGCTTGTGACAAGCACAGGATACAGGAATGAAAATATTATGGTCAGCCACTTCCTGGGGGAAGGGCTGTCCCTAAATAGCATAGAGAGCAAAAAGGGGAAGAGCTGCACAGCAAGTAGCATCAAGAAAAACTGGAGTCTGAGTTCAGAAACAGGTGATTTCAATTGCTGTTCAGGGAGAGGTTTGCCTGGAACTTCTATAACCATGTAAGGGTGATTTCCAGCCAAACCCAGGACCGGAATCCTTACAGTATCCCCCCCTTCAGGAGAGACCTCCAGGCGATCAGAAGCAGGCTCATTCTGATGTAGGTGACATGAAATTATTTCTGAACTGTCTTGGACAGGTAGTAGACCTGCGTCAAGGCCGTTTGTTAGCGAGTACCATCTTTAAAAAAGAGAAAGCAGTGGTACTGCAAATCTTGACACGCAGAATGCATCGTAGACAGACTTTGACATCCAGAGCTGTAGCAAAACTGGAGAGTCTGGAAGAGGCTGAATAAGACTGTCAGAAGGCCGCAAAACAGATGCAAGGTTTTCAGCAGTAGTCCCATAGTACAAGGCAAGGAGCACTGACTGTTGATCGGATGCAGAAGAGAGACGTTCTAGAAGAGTAATTGTATTACTCAGATAGGCACGTAGATGTTTATGATAATTCTTTGCTCCAGATGAAATTCGATCAAAGAGCAGCAAGGATAGAGGCCAGGGGAACTCACAGAACGGCAGTGATACCGTTCTCTTGTCAGAGTCCCGACCCGTTACACCTAGCAAGTTATCTGTGAAAGTTGGGGTGAATAAGTAGCTTTCTGCCGTGGTACCGGCAATTAATAGGTCAGCACCTCTGGGCAGATGGGCTTTGGAAAGCATCAGTTCAGATGTCAGTGAATCCGCAGAGGAAGCAGTAGACATCGAAGAGCAAGTGGAGAGAAGCATGCCCGTGCCCACAGTGGGCACACAAGAAGCAGGGACGGGCATTTCAGGTAAGGCAGTCCAAGAGGAGTGCTTCAGACTTTGAAGATGGCACCACGAAATCAGGAGAGGGCACATCAGGCACTGCACAGGGACCAGTGAGTAATGAATCTGTCCTTAAAGTGGGAGATCTTGGATCAGTACTGATTATATCAGGTACAGCAGGAACCTGGGTGAGCAGTAAACCTGACAGAAACAGAAGTTTTGGAGTTAGAACTGGGTACTTCAAACACTGAAGAATCAGGAAAACACGAATATGACTTAGGAATGGAAGTCCCAGAATCAATGGCTTCAGGAGATACTGTAGAAGAATCAGAGAAGTATAAATCTGTTTTGAACACAGGTGCCTTTGAATCAGTAGGTACTGTATATTAGGTACTACAGAAACATCCATGAGAGGTAACCCTGAGTTTGCTGCAGAAGTTGTGAAGTCAGTAGTGGGAACCTCAAATACTGTGGAAGAATCAGCGAGACACAGTGTTGTTTTTGGAGTGGGAATCCTAGACTCAAAGGTAACATGAGGTACTGTAGGGGGAATAGCAAGAGGAAACTATTCTTTGCTGTGGGAATTTTAGCGTCATCCACGGTTAGAACAGTCAGTGAATGTAACGGTGCTCACCACAAACAGGACTTTCACGCGGGGCTGAGGTGGGGCTACAGATAACCGCCGACCTACAACCACGAGACCAGGTCCTGATTGCAGATTCAGGGTCGAGTTGCCGGGTCAGGGTAGGAGAGTTTGGGTAGGTCAAGGGACTTGTCGTGGTCAGGGGTTGGAGAGAGAAGAGTAGTCATAATCCGTAGCCGTGGTCGAGGAGAGGAGAGAGCGGGAGTCCAGTAACGAGCCGAGGTCCAGGGGTACGAGAAGACAGAGTTCCGGGTACGAGCTGCGGTCACAACGAAGAGAACAAGGCAATGGCACAGCACAGCAATGATCAGCTTGTACCAAGCACGGTACATAAACAGTAGTTTATGTTCAGCTAGTTTGTGGGAGGACTGGCTCAGTACTTAAAGGGCAGGCAGCCAATGGTAATGGCAGCACACAGCTGTCGGGTAATGAGAAATCAGACATAGGCTATCCACTGATAGGCAGGGGCGGAGTGCATCGAATGTGAGGAGTAATTGACTGAATGAACCCCTCGTGTGCTTCTGGAAATGCGGCGTCGCCGTGTATTGGAGACAGGAGCATCCTCCGTTGCGTGACGAGATGTGGTGTGGGCGCACAGCCTAGGTCCGGTGCGAGGGGCATCACCCTCACGGGGATCGGACGGAGGTCCAATCCTGAAAGTACCACCCCCGCCTTCAGAGGCGAACTCCTGGTAACCTAAGGATGGTCTAGAAGAATATTTGCGGTGAAAAGATTGCATAAGCCTTGAGGCATGTACTTGTTCCCGGGAAATCCACTCTTGTTCCTCAGGACTGAAACTCTTCCAATGTACAAGGTATTGAAGTCTTCCCCTTGAGATTCTGGAATCGAGAATAGCCTGGACCTCGAACTCTTGTTGGCCCTCCACTAGGGTAGGTTGAAGGGGCAAGTCCAGGACAGGAGAGTGGGGATCCTGATTGAAGGGTTTCAAGAGGGACACGAGGAACACAAATGGAATTTTCATAGAAGCCAGTAGTTTCAACCGATAGGCAACTGGATCGACCTTTTCCATGATGACGAAAGGTCCAATGAACCTCGGTGCTAATTTTGGAGAAGATACCTTCAAGCAGATGTTCTTTGTCGAAAGCCAAACCTTTTGCCCTGGTGTGTAAGTGGGAGTCTCCCGATGATGACGGTCTGCTTACTTTTTTTGTGCAGAGATGGCGTTTTTAAGGTTTTCCTGAATTTTATCAGAACTGATAACAGTGGTCGGAAGCTCAGAAGGATGAAGCCCATAGTTGGTGAAGAAGGTGGATTGTTGAATGGATTAAATTCTTTATTTGTTATGGGAGAATTCCGCCCATGGCAGAAGATCTGTCCAATTGTCCTGAGCATCTGAAATGAAACGGCGAATGAACTGCTCGAGGGATTGATTGGTTCGTTCCGTTTGGCCATTGGTTTGCGGATTATATCCAGAGGAAAAGTGAAGGGCGATGCCTAGTTGTTGGCAGAAGGCCCTCCAAAATTTAGAAATAAACTGAGAACCTCGGACAGAGACGATAACTTGAGGTGTTCCGTGAAGATCTTCCTGATGATCACTTCAGACAGTCTGGGAGCGCTGGGTAGGCATTTGACCGGGACAAAGTGTGCCTGTTTGGAGAAGCAGTCGACCACCACCAAAATAATATCCATCTCCTTAGAGCTAGGCAGCTCCTCAATGAAGTACATGGAAAGGTGAGTCCATGGACGATCCAGAATCGGAAGGGGTTGAAGAAGACCCAATGGTCTTTTGCGAGGTGTCTTGTTCTGAGCGCAAGTGGCACATGCCGAGACGAAGTTTTTAATATCCTTGTTCATACCTGGCCACCAAAAAGTCCGCTCCAAACGGTCGATCGTCCTCCTAGTACCTGGATGACCGGCAGTTTTAGATGCATGACCCCATTCCATTATGTTTCTGTGAAAAGGAGGTGGCGTGAATAAGCGTCTCTCTGGAACCTTGAGACCCTCTGGGACAAGAACTTGAGCCTTTGTGATGTCACGTAAGGCGCCAAAGGTGTTGACTGAAAATATACAGGCCGAGTTAAGTATAGTCTCCTAGCGATCCTCCGTCTTATCCTCCACCAGGAATTGTTGGGAGAGAGCGTCTGCCTTTATATTCTTAGAGCCAGGAATGTAGGAAATGACGAAGTTGAATCGAGAGAAAAATAAAGACCAATGTGCCTGACTTGACCCCAAGCGACGCGCACACTCAATATATAATAGATTATTATGGTCGGTCAGGATGGTGACGGGACTTTCCGTACCCTCAAGTAAGTGTCTCCACTCCTCTAAAGCCATTTTAATTGCCAGAAGTTCACGATTTCCCATGTCGTAATTCTGTTCAGCGGGGGGAAATGTCTTTGAAAAGAAGGAGAAAGGTTGAAGACTGGCTTGAGGGTTCTTCCTCTGGGACAGCACCGCTCCGGCTCCAACATCAGAGGCGTCCACCTCGAGCGTGAAGGGCAGTCCTGGATCTGGGTGCACCAGGATCGGCGCTGAGACCAAGGCTTTCTTCAGCCTTTCAAATGCACTAGTAGCTTCCGGAGGCCAGAGCGCTGGGTCAGCTCCTTTTTGGGTTAAGGACGTAATCAGTGCTACTACTGAGGAGAAGTTCTGAATAAATCTCCGATAATAGTTTGCGAACCCCAGCAACCTTTGTACGGCTTTGAGAGACATATGGGGCAAGGCCAATATACCACCACTTCCACCTTGGCAGGATCCATGGCGAGTCCAGTATTGGAAATGATGTATCCCAAGAAAGGAAGTCGTTGTCTAGTGAAATTGGCATTTTTCAAATTTCGCGAAGAGATGATTGTCTCGTAATTTTTGGAGGACCTACTTAATGTGCCCCGGATGCTCATGTACTGTTTTAGAAAAGATCAAGATGTCATCCAAGTAAACAATTACGTACTGATCGAGAAGGTCCCGAAAGATCTCATTGACAAAGTCCTGAAATGCTGCGGGACCGTTGCAGAGTCCGAAGGGCTTTAGCATGTACTCGTAGTGTCCATCACGAGTGTTAAAGGCGGTCTTCCATTCATCTCCTTGGTGAATTCTCACCAAGTTGTACGCTCCTCTGAGATCCAACTTGGTAAAGATGGTGGCGCCCTGTAGTCTGTCGAAGAGCTCCGAGATCAGCGGCAGTGGGTAGCGATTCTTAATCGTTATCTTGTTGAGTCTGCGGTAGTCTATGCAGGACCTGAGTAAACCATCTTTTTTTATTTACGAAAATAAACCTGCGCCTGCGGGTGACAAGGATTTACGGATGAAAACCCTCTGAAAGTTTTCTTGGATATACTCCTTCATGGCCTTAGTCTAGGGAGGAGACAGCGGATAGGAGCAACCTCTCAAAGGGATGGCGTCTGGTAAGAGATCGATGGGGCAGTCTTAGGCCCGATGAGGTGGAAGATCCTCAGTTTGGACCTCATTGAAGATGTCCCGAAATTCCTTGTAGGTCTCCGGTAGTTGCGGTTTACCCTGTTCTGGTAGAGATACCCCCCCTAGACCTTTGAAGTGGATCAAATACATCTTGACACTCGGGACTCCAGTAAAGAGGTAGGTACTCCATCCAATCGATATGAGGGTTGTGTAATTGGAGCCAAGGTAGACCCAGAATGACATCTACTTACTGTGTATGGATGGCGTCCAGATGAAACTTTTCAGAATGATCCTCGCCGACTTGTAAGGAGATGAGTGTGGTTTGCAAGGATATAAAGGCAGGCTATAGAAGACGACCGTCTATAGCTTCTAGCCCTATGGGGCAAACCTTGTATATTAGGGGTATCTTGTTCATTTCGGCGAACCCATGGTCAATGAAGTTCCCTCCTGACCCAGAATCCACGAAGGCCAGTATAGTGGTCCTGAAGGTGTCTCCGAATAGTATGATGGGGACAAAAATTCTAGTTGAGGGTTTGGGAGTAGATGAAGACAAGGTTCACAGCGTGACCCTCCCGGCTCTCACTGGGCTTTGGCGTTTTCTGCCTTAAGTGGGCAGGTGGTTACCAAGTGTCCGGTATTACCACAATAAAGGCATAGACCTGCGCGACGTCTGCGCTGTTTCTCACCAGCTAATAAGCAGGTACCTCCCAACTGCATTGGTTCTTCTACGGCCGGAGAAGAAGAATCCATGGTGCGAAATTCGACCGCGTAGCGGGCCACAGAATGGTTACCCTGCAAAATATTTAGGAGAGATGAGGCAGCGGTTACCTTGCGTCCCAGGGTATCGAATACTTTCCGGAATTCCGTGGTGAAGCGGTTAATGTTGCAAATAAGATCTGGTCTCTGTTCCCAGATGGGAGAAACCAAAGCCAGAGCGTCGTCTGTCAATAGTAATACGATGTATGCCACCTTAGAGCGTGGAGAAAGAAAGCAAGAAGGGAGCAGTTCAAAGTGGATGGAACACTGATTCAAAAATCCCAGACAGCCCAAGAGGTCACCTCTATAATGATTGGGGGTAAGTAGGTAGTCGTGTCTCCGAAGTCAGGGACAAAGGAATGGGAGCGGGAGTAGCAGATGCTTGAGGAGCAGTGGGGAGAGAGATACCTTTGATCTGGTCACTAATGGTTTGTACTGAGCATTGGATCAGTTCCATTCGCTGGTCGTTTTGTGCCAAGTATTTTTCCACATGGTTGAACATACTGTCGTGTTTGTACAGTCGTCGACCCACCTCAGCAGTGTCCATGTTTGTTGGGCTGAGCATACTGTAACAGTGTTCACCACAAACAGGACTTAGACCGCGGGCCTGAGGTGGGGATACAGATAACCGCGACCTACAACCACGAGACCAGGTCCGGATTGCAGAGCCATTGTCGTGTAGCCGGGTCAGGGTAGGAGAATTTGTGTAGATCGAGGTACTTGCCATAGTCGGGGGTTGGAGAGAGAAGAGTAATCGTAATCCATAGCTGTGGTCGGGGAGAGAGCGGGAGTCCAGTAACGAGCCGAGGTCTAAGGGTATGAGAACACAGAGGTCCGGGCACGAGCAGCGGTCACAACGAAGAGAACAAGACAAGGCAAGGCAAAGGCACAGCACAGCAACGAGCAGCTTGTAGCAAGCATGGTACATAAACAGTAGTTTATTCTCAGCCAGTTTGTGGGAGGACTGGCTCAGTACTTAAAGGGCAGGCAGCCAATTTTAATGGCAGCACACAGCTGCAGGGTAATGAGAAATCAGACATAGGCTGTCCACTGATAGGTAGGGGTGGAGTGCATCGCAGGTGCGTAATTGACTGAATTAACCCCTCGTGTGCTTCTGGAAATGCAGCGCTGCCGTGTATTGGAGACAGGAGGGTCCCCCATTGCGTCACGAGAGGCGGTGCAGGGGCGGAGCTTAGGTCCGGTGCCGGCAGGAGTATTGCGGCGCTCGCACGAGGGGCGTCACCCAGTGCGTCACGGGGCGGAACCGAAGTCCAATCCTGACAGTGAATTATATGTTTGTCCCTGAAATGAATGTCTGAGAATCAGCAGTGGTCACACTAGGTGCTGCACAGGAATCAGAGAAAGATACGCTGGTCTCTGAAGTGGCTGTCTGAGAATCCGCATTGATTACCCTGGGTGCTGCACATAAATGAAAGAAAGATACGCTAGGCTCTGAAGTGGGGTTCTGGGTAACCACAGTAGGACTAGCAATCACTGTGGAGACGTTTAAGGAACAAGGCTTAGGCCCGGGCCATAGAGGGGTGAGGAGAGCGGATGCGCGCGAACGCTGAGGCTCGCCTGCTTAAGTCAGCGCGATTCCACGGACTTGCAGGCGAGCCAGCGTGCGTGAAGGGAGCCGGGGGGAGGTGATTGGAGGCGGGGCAGTGACGTCACTGGGCCAATCGCCCGCGACGCACTGACGTCAATGTCACGGCGCCGACGTCACGGCGCCATGACGTTGACGCTGCTTAAGACTGATTGGATGTTTTCAGCCGACAGCACGCTGAAAAACAGCTTGGCGCTCGGCTGAAAACTCCAAAGCCTCCGCACGCCTGCGGACGCTCGCGTGAGCCCCCTCTCAAGGCATCCTCATTGAGGATGCAGGGGCTCAGCGCGGAGCGTCCGCACGCCTCAGCGCTGCTTGTCCTTCTATGGACGCAGCCTTAGAATCAAAGATAGGTGTTTCACACATAGCAGGGAACTCTGAGACCGAGAAACTTGTCTTAGAAAGGGGATCCTTAGATGCAGTAACAGGAAACTCAGGCCATGCAAGGGAATCAAAGACAGATAAGCTTATCTCTGAAGTGGTAGATTGAGAATTAGCAAAAGGGGAACCAATTACTGTGGGGGCTCTAAGGTAAAAGGCTTAGAGTCAAGGACCGGAATATCAAATGTCTGTGGAAACCCAGCGATAGGAACCTTAGACAGGGCAGTGGGGTGAAAGAAAGGAACCCCAACAGTAGGAGAAGTGGTCTTAGACACAGCACAATGGCCTTGGGGGGCATAATGTGCTAAGTATGCCTTTAAATCTAGGGGTTTAGAACTAACAAATTAGAAAGGCGAAGGCACAAGGAAGTCAGAAAAAAGGAAACTTGACTTGAAAAGTGAGGGCGTGAAAAGTTCCTATTTGGGCTCCAGGAATGCTACATTAGCTTGGGGATTGTAGAAAATAAAGGGTGCCCTAAGGGTTTTATTAGCAGGACTCGTGCGCAGAGGGGTTGCAAATAGCAGAGATAGTAGGCTGGCGGTGATCCGTCATTTTCGTGTTCCTGTTCGTGGATAGGGACAGTTCATGGAACAGTCAAGCGGGGCCAGGTCCAGACCCACCTCAGCGGGCTGTTTTGTTTGTGGGGCTTAGCTACTGTAATGGGTGTGCTCGCCACAAACCAGGACCAGACCGCTGGGCTTTGGTGGTGATAGAGAAACACCGACCAGAGACCGCGAAGCGGGGTCCGGATTTTGGATTTCGTTTTCGTGGGTAGCCAGGTCGGAGAGATCAGAGTAAACGAAGTCCAGGCTGGGGTCAAGGCAGGCGGCACAGGATCGATGGTCGAAGTCAGAGGCTGGAGTCAGCATCAGGGAACGCTTCAGTGAAGTAGCTTCAGCACAAGGAATGGCCTCCGGAACCAAGCAGCTACAGCGTGGGGGATGCAGCGCAGGCGCTTCAGCACGGGAAGGTCTCTGGAACAGGGAACTGTGCAGCTCCAGCACAGGTGCTTCAGCACAAGAAGGCCAAGACAGGCCAAGCAGAGGTACTTGTGACAAGTACAGGAATGAAAATATTATGCTCAGCCACTTCCTGGGGGAAGGACTGACCCTAAATAGCATAAACAACTAATAGGAGAAGAGCTGCACAGCAAGTAGCATCAAGACAAACTGGAATCTGAGTTCATAAACAGGTGATTCCAAATGCTGTTCAGGGAGAGGTTTGCCTGGAACCTCTATAGCCATGTAAGGGTGAGTTCCAGTCAAACCCAGGACCGGAATCCTTACGTTGCGTTTGCAATATGTTAAAGTCATTTCTTATTTTAAAAAATACTTTTGTGCATTTCTTGGGAGGGATTGTTTGTGTGGAGTTTCCAACTCCCTTAATTTAGTCCTAGCCTTCCTGCCGCTCTAGATTTTAGGTGCTGATAAAAGGGAGATCATACACCCCCTATTATAGGCCTTATGGGCCTCCAAAAGGAGTCCCAAATCGTGTGGAGGGGAATGTCTGGTGAGTCATTCAATAGGAAATATTATTTTAATTAATACTTGGAGTGATGATCTGTCTCGGAATTTCCCAATAGAGACTTTCAGTCTACAGGTGGATCTAATTTTGCTATGTGAGAGACCGCTAGAATCAATTCTATGTCTGTATGGTCAAACCATGTTATTCATGTCATTTTAGCAGACTCTACATTAGGGATCAGAGAAGGATCTACTGTATATTAAAAAAAATCAAATCTGAAATAGAATGAGGGATTGAAAATAAAGTATAATCCCTCTGTGAAGAGAGCAATAATCTGCAAATATCTACAGTACCAATGTAAAATCATTAATGTGATTGTTAAGATAAGCACTAGAAAGATTAAGACAATTGTGTCTGATGTGAAATGGGCGTAGATCTATCTACCTATCTTTCTATAACAAAACTCACTCATTTACGTCTGTTGTTTCCAAAGAGACTTTCAAAATTTCACATTTTATTAAGAGTAAAAGTGAAAATGTAGTATATTTGCTTACTTGCCCATTCTGAATATATTATGTGGGCTGCACCATTCACCCACCATGTGTGAGAATTTTGGAACATATGTAACACCCCTATTCCCCCCGCCCACCCCCTCTGACATGAGGGATAGGTTGTACATGGAAAAAGTGAGGGATGAACAGTCTCTAGGGTCTTTAACAAGTTATGTGCCTGAACAAAGGATATAGGTGCTAAGCGGTTTACCTTCTGCATCTCAGGGTAGATGGTGGATCCGTGCCAGCTTGTGTAAGGGATTTGGTGAACAGAAGAGGGCGCCAGGAACTTTTTAACTTGCCTTTATTTAGAACCATCAGCATAGTCCAGACAACAGGACTGGGTTTCTTCATATAAAATACAGTATCCACAATCTCTTGCATTGTGTTTTAGTCCATCCTTGATCCCTACTTAAATCTTGGGAATGGAACCCAGCATAGATCCACCCCAGGTCTCTACTTAAACCTGGAAATGGGAATAGGTCAATCCACACCAGGTCCCTACTTAACCCTGCAAATGGACTGCTTCCTACAGCAATGTAGACTCATAGCACTTCTCAATGGGGGCCCTTAAACTGGAACACTGTCCCTATATAGAAATAAATAAAAGCTTGCTGCTTTACAGGCTAGAAGAGCCTGGAGACCTCACTGATGTTACTTGGAGTGTGGGGTCAGGTCTGCCCTGGTGTTGTTGGGTTCCTCCCTCCGCTTTCTCTAACACCTCCCTGCCAGCTCTTTCCCTGCTAATGTTGTTAACCCATCTAATTTAATACCGACCAACCTTAAAACGCATCTCTGAAAAGAAGCATCCCAATATCCTGCACTCATGACTACTGTCCCACACTCACAATCACTCCTATCAACCATTGTGGCCAAGCTCTGCCATCTACTGCACTTACCCACCATCAAGACCAGACACTGCCATCTACTACATGTACCCACCGTCAGGGCCAAGTACTGCCATATGCTGTACTTATTACCTCACCTGCTATCTCTGTAAGTCTCCCAACATTCCACTTTGATTGTAAGCTCTCCGGGGCAGGGATTTTCTTTCCTACTGACTTTGGTGCATTTATTGTATTATTTGTAATTCCCTATACTATATTGTCTTTGTAAAGCGCTGAGTACACTGTCAATGCTATATTAATTAAGATGTATACATACATACATCCCCATCAGTGATAGACTGAGCGGCCTCTCACTCACCCAGGAAACACTGGGGGAGGTGATTTTAATGGTAGTGGAGACATCAAGGAGAGGAGGAGACAGTTGAGATGAGTAGAAGAGGAGGGAGTGTAGTGTACACAGAGAGGAGCAGACACAGTAAGTCAGGGAGTACAAAGGGAAAGGGGGAAAGAGTGCAACTAGTAGCAGGCCATGATGGAGGAGAGAGTAAGGTGGGGAAGAGGGGAGAGGAGACAGCAAGGCATTACAGGGAGGGGTGAAAATAAAGAGTAATGTTTAATTAATAATCTTTCAGATCTCCTCGATTGGCGTATCTTACGCCGGGTACAGCTATTACACTATAACACCCTTACCACATCACTATCACCTCATCCACACCAACTGTTCTCCACCCTTAACAATCTTCGAGAACTCTCTTCATCTCTTTCGCCTAAGCCGCCCTTTCAGCTATGTACATTGTCTCCTGCTTCTCATCCAATATTAACAACATCCATGCTTCCTTCCCCGCTGTGGCCCCCCTTCAATCCACCACTCCTACTTACTCCTTCCATTCCTCTTCTATCTCTCCTCCTTCAACCTCTACCTATCCAGCGGACAATACCCAGACTTCTTCAAAACTGCTGTGGACATCTGTAGGAGACAAGTGCAGAGGTATAACCAGGGAGACATACAGTAGTTAAGGGAAAATAAACGTTGACTTTTATTTAGCCCACAGCTTTAAACTGTATAGCTTTATATCAGCATGCAAAACAAACAAACAGCCTACCCCTTTGCAAGGGCTAACTCATACTTCCCAGTCCCATTCTGCAGAGCTGTCCTTTTGGAGGCTAGGCCTCTTACAAACCTCTGACCCAAAGTCCAAAGACATAACTGTTATCAGGGACTCTTTCCTTCAGATCGAGTCTTGATTGGTGTCCTGTGGCGGGTTCCAGGGTCCACTGAATCCTGGAATAGAGGGTCTGGTTCCCTGGGATCCCTCTCTGACCAGCACACTTCCTTAGTGCTAGAGAGATCCCCTGAAGTGTATGCAATTAACCAGCTCCTTGCTGGACTCATCAGTCATATCCAGACTTTCTATTTGGAGCGAGCCTTTTAAGACAGCGTTTACGGCCCTGTCACATTATCCATCGCCTCATAACTCAACAGTACTCTCCCCTCCAACTTTTGCCCTCTCTCACTCCTCCCATACTTCTCCGAACAAATCTGAATTCCATTTTTTATGTATTATAATGTAACACCCATTTTTTGCTTCGATAGCAAACATTTACAAAGTTACATCCCCTTCCTCTTCTGAAACAGCCTCTGGCACCCTCCTTTTTGAGCCCTACCCTCTCTAGCGGTGCACCAATTGTATCTAGTGACTGCCTATTCACATGATCTTCCCCACAGAACGTTGCATCTTTGGTCCTCTTCTGCTGCACTGACAGCAATTTAGTGAATCTTTGCCGATTGATCACAGGAGAACGTATTGTTTGGCAACTTAGCTAATTGCTTATCATTGTGTGGATTGCATTGATGCACATATTAAAGGGACCAAAAAACAGCTTGAACTGCTGCTTTAAGGGATGACCCTGTGTCGTTTGTACTAACCTTGGGATGAATAGTACTTTTGAAAGCTCCTTGTATTGTCTCCGAATATATTTGTATATAGTTATCATATCCCCTCTTAGACAGCAAGCCTCCCTTTATTACTTTGGTGTTTCTTTTCATCACTTTTTCTAGTTCCCTTAATCAGGAAACATTTTATGTAAGCATTTTGGACCATAATTCTTTCTCTGTCTCAAGCACTTTATAACGTGCTTATCTTCTTCGCTAAACACCATTTTATAACTAAGCACTTGATGATGTCATCATTCCGTCACCAATTCCAAAGAATATATATATATAAAATAGAAGAAAAAAGCGCCCAATCCTAGTGCATTACTGTGCAAAAAATGGTTTAATTCCCAATAAAAGGCTCATAAAATGAACTCACAAACATAAAAGATAAAAAAGCATTGTATGAGTAATACTCATGCTCCAAAGGATCTGTAAGCGCTGCTGCTCTGCTACTCTGCTCCGTGACACCACTGCATCCAGTACAGCCCTCGTGTATCTCTGCCAGCAGGAACTCACGTGATCAGGCTCCTCACAGTATTCTTTCCCCGGGAACACACCTCCAGATAGTTTAGGTTCCCACCGGGGACAATGTTTGCGACGGAACGAACAGATGACGTCACGCCGTGCACAGAGATGGCAAGCAGGAGAATGTCAGGCAGAACTCATAAATCAACGCTGCAGGAATCCACAGCACACCTGGTCCTACGCGTTTCAACAGCTAAACTGTTTTCATCAGGGGATGGACTATGGGTGTGCTAGACACATATATATACACCCACACATCCAATTAGCTATGCAAAGATAGATTAAAAAAATCAGGTGAAAACAATTAGCATAATGAGAATGAATCTGATACCCCCACATAAGAAAAACATATGCAGCTGTAGATTTAAACCATAACAATCTTAATCTTACACAGAATAAACTTGTAAATAATGTATAATACATAAAATTACTACGCTTGCAATTGTCAAAATATTTCTGAGGTAAACAGACCATAAAATATCTATACGAGGTTAGGATGAGGTAAGGTGCTCAAAAGTGTCCTATACACAGGTAGGAGGGGAATACAATCTGGATATTCCTTCGTAGGGTCCTGGGCTCCCCGCAAAGCCCCCCTCACCTGGTAGCTGCTGAAGATGACGCCCCCTCAACCTCATGGCGCGCAACTGGGAGCTCACGATCCGCAGCTGGAGTTGTGAAGGATTCGCCGAGCACCACATAAACTCTGCTCTACCACCCCGATAAATAACTACATTCTCCCCCAAACTCCCCAGCAGGATCCTCTAGATGGCCCTACCCAAGGGATGCTTGTCCGGGAGCCCCCATCGACCCCCCCACGGGGATCAAGAAACCTTTTAGCCCCCACAGATCTACTCACTTTTTTCGCGGGGCGGCCATCTTCTCCTGCCCCTACCCCGAGGCGAGCGGGAGCAGCCCAGTTCTTCGCGGGCTGCCTCAGTGACGTCACTGGCTCCCGCGAGACTAGAACCAGGACGCATGCGTAGAGGGACGCAGGGGCGACGGCACTGGTCGATGACGTAGCCGAACCCCTAGATGGCGCCAGCAGGACTATGCCAGCATCCGAACCCCCCCTCTGGGACCCAGATATGCCCCCGAACCGGCGAGACCCAGCAACTGGACACACCGGGCAGTGCACCCGGCGATGGGACACGTCCAGGGACAAAAGAGGCGGTATGGTGACGTCAGGGAGGGCGGAATAATGACGTCAGGGTGGACCGGAGCGCAAGAAGAGATGGGACCCGCAGCAAGGGAGCCCTTCCGGGCCGGTCCCGGTCCCCTTTGGCTGCGCAGCTGACTGCACGCGGTGATGCATCGCGGTGACGCATAAATGGGATGTCTGTGTCCCGGCACGTCGCGTGGTGTAGCTGGGGACCGGGGGGGGGGGGAGGGGAGTGTGGGGGGGCGAGGTAACGCGGATGCCTATCTGTATATGTGTCTGGGTGTCTGGATGCCTGTGTGTGTGTGCGTGAGTGCCTGCCTCTGTCTGTGTGTGTGCATGTGTATATGTATAGGTATGAATGACTGCTTGCCTATGTGGGTGTGGGTGTGTTTGGGTGAGGGTGCATGAGAGTGCCTGTGTATGTGTGCCTGTGTGCATGAGTGCCTGCCTCTGTCTGTGTGTGTGCATGTGTATATGTATGAGTGACTGCTTGCCTATGTATGTGTGGATGGGTGTGTGTGAGAGTACCTGTGTGTGTGTGAGAGTGCCTGGGGGTGTGTGAGAGTGCCTGCATGTATGTGTGTAAGAATGCCTGCGTGTGTGAACAAGTGCTTGCGTGTGTGAATGAGCGCCTGCGTATGTGTATGAACGCCTGCGTGTGTGAATGAGTATGTGTGTTGCTTGGGATCAACAACTCCAGCCCGAGCCCATGGAGGGAGAAGAGGGGGAGAATAACGGGTCCCCCTGCTCAGGCCACGCCCCCCCCGCCGCTCAAGCCTCCTGCTCCCGACCACCTCCCGCTCCGGCTCCCGTTCCCTACAGACCGCATATCGCGGTCGGTGAATGTCAGCGCCCCGCCTGTCGGCAGTGCGGGAGCGCTGACGGAGGGAGCGGGACCTTAGAGTGTTGAGGGAGTGGGCTGGTGGTCGGGGGACGGGAGGTGTAAATGCATGTCTGGGCCATCCGAGGGTTGGGGAATCGGTGGTTGCCTCCCGCTTAACCCCACAGGGGAACATGGAACACCATAGGGAGATAGGACTAACGTCATCGTCATGTGCGCTAATGGCCCTTCCGCCATCTTGGATGCTGCTATGTGGTTACAATACATGCAGACCACCCGCACATTAAACGTTCACCACCCACACATTAAAACACAGAGGCACCTAAAGAGGGAGAGTCCGGCACCCTACCATATAGAGAGTAGGCATTCACACATGTGAGGACAATGAAAACTAGGTAGCTGGTCCTCTGGGCTCATCACCACCAAAAGTGATCGAGATTGGTGCTACGAGGACCACCCTTACAACCTACACGCACATAGAGGGCAAAAACAGGAGAAGCAGGGAGAGGTGGAATTAGGGGAGAAACTCAGTAGGTAGATGTTATGTGATTGAGAGTTTTTTATTGCTAAAGTTATAAGTTATACTGTTATTTAACTGTTGTCTGTTTAAAGGAGATGCGCCGGCAGGACAGTCCCCTGATCGGCGTGTATGTGTCCCCCGCTACGATCCCTACAGAATAGGGGTCGCAAACAAGTCCCAGGGAAGCCAGGACCCAGCAGGCAGGGGAGATCCCGTCGTCAGTCTGGGCCAAAGGACCCATCCCTTGGGCGCAAGGGCCACCCCCGGGGGCTCCCGGAGTGGGCTCTTGTCTTCATGTTCCTATTTGTTTTTTGTACATTAGAGTATTTGTTGTCTTGTGTCGTGAACCCAACCCCCTTTGTGTTGACCCTCATGTGCTCCTCCCAGTCCCCCCCTCCCCTCCCCCTCCCTCCCCGCTGCCTCCCACTCCCTCCTTACCCTACCCTCAAATACGTACCTTCGAATATGCGTCCTGAAGGAAGTGAACGTCCGGCCCAACACATGGATTTCACGGGTAAGTCAAGCAACATAATGATGCGCGTAGCCACACACAGCAATAAATGGCGTTGACTTTTATATCTCACAATGTGCAGGGCTTTAACAACCCCACTAAACGCAAGCTAGCCTTCACAGATTATAAAAGAAAACATGCAGATGTATTGCTCCTACAGGAGACACATTTCAGCAAAACCAATACCCCCAAATACCTTGATAAAGACTTCTCCCAGGTTTTTTCGGCCTCTGCTGAAGTCAAAAAGCGTGGAGTTGCCATCCTATTCCGTAATAGCATTCCTTTCGAAGGCCTTATAACCAAACGGGATAAAGATGGCAGGTATATTATAATAGTTGGTACTATTAGGGGACAGAAGATCACAATCGCTTGTATATATGCCCCCTGCGAAAAGAGTGCAATCTTCTTCGAAAAATTCTTTAGAACCCTAAACTTGGTTGCGCAGGGAAGCGTGGTCTTAGCAGGAGACTTTAATATGGTCCTACAACCTCACATGGACAGATCAGGTGGAGTTACCCTACACAATAAAGGAGCAGGTATATCCCTACGCAGAGGTCTCAAATGTAACCAACTAATAGACATATGGAGAGAGCTACATCCAGCAGATAGAAATTACACATTCTTCTCGCACCCACATAGCTCATACAGTAGGATCGATTACTTCGCTGTGTCCTGCCACCTGGTCCCCAAGGTCACCCAAGCGGAGATCCATGATATTTCATGGTCTGACCACGCACCCATAGAGCTCCGGTGCAACAATATTCAAACAGGTAGACCAGGAACGAACTGGAAGCTAAATGAATCCATTCTAAAAATTCCAAAGATCTGTGATACTGTGGGTAATGAGATAGACCAGTTTTTCAAGGTCAATGCCGGCTCTGTCTCCTCACATCTGGTCCTCTGGGAGGCGCATAAAGCGACTCTCCGAGGTACCCTCATAAATATCACAGCTAGACGAAAAAAAGAGAGAGAGGCAAAAATTGTCACGCTCCAAACTAAATTACAAGCTCTCTCCACCAAGCATAAAAAGAAACTAGATCCGCAAACCCTACAAGAGGTAAAAGACACTAAAATTGAATTAAACATGATATTGACCTCCAGGGCTGATAATTCATTGAGTTGGTCAAAGAGGAAATTTTACGAAAAAGCAAACAGGCCGGATACGATGCTGGCCCGCATGCTGAAAGACAGGCAATCTTAATACAACATCCAAGCTTTACGCTTAAAATCTGGTACCCCTACTTCCAACCCCCAAAAGATAGTAGATGAATTTGGCTCCTTCTATGAGACGCTCTATAATGGTGAGAAAGTGGCACACAATCCTAACACGAGCAGTAAACTAAGAGATTTCCTGGCTAGCTCCAATCTGGTGAGATTGACAGAATCAGACAAAGCCGGCCTAAATGCCGACTTCACACATGAGGAGTTGACACAGGCCATTACGGAACTTAAACCTTCAAAGGCACCGGGGCCAGATGGCTTCTCAGGGTTATACTACAAGAAATTTATCAAGTTGCTTGCCCCACGGTTGCTCCAAGTATTCAACGCTATTTTAGCGGGAGCCCCCATCCCCAAAGAGATGTTACAGGCGTCTATATCAATCATTCCTAAGCCAGGGAAAGACCCACTAGATTGCAAAAGTTATAGGCCCATATCACTAATCAATACGGATATCAAGCTGTATGCTAAGTTGCTGGCCAATAGAATATGTCTTATCCTACACAGACTTATACATCCAGATCAGGTCGGATTTATCAAGGGCAGACAAGCCGCAGATAATACCCGCCGATTTATAGATCTGATAGATTTGGCCACTAATGACACTGCTCAAAGTATGTTGTTAAGTCTGGACACCGAAAAGGCTTTCGATAGGATAGACTGGCCCTACCTGAAGGAGACGCTTGCGGCATTTGGCTTTGGAGATCGGGTGAGTGACGCGATTTTATCGCTGTACTCTAACCCCACCGCCAGGGTTGTGCATCAAGGCTACCCCTCTCGGCCCTTCCAAATTAAGAGTGGTACGAGACAGGGTTGCCCATTATCACCCCTCCTATTCGCCCTCTGTATCGAACCACTGGCGGCGCAAATCAGAGGAAACCCTGACATCTCAGGGTTAAACGCATACTCCCAAACCCATAAAGCGGCCCTGTACGCAGATGACATCCTCTTGATGATCACTAAACCCCTCACCTCACTACCGAACCTATTTGACCTGCTGAACCGGTTTTCTAAAATTTCCGGCTTCAAAATCAATCAGTCCAAATCTGAGGCTCTCAATGTCAATCTCCCCAGACACATAGAAAAATTATTAAAACTAAACTTTAAATTTCACTGGCAACACAAATCTATAAAATATCTGGGTGTCCACATCACCAGAAACGTCAAAGAAATATACGACGCAAATTACCCCAACCTAATCCGGACCCTAAAATCAGACCTACAAAAGTGGACATCTAAAAGGATCTCCTGGATAGGAAGAATCCATAGTGTTAAAATGAACTTACTCCCCCGTATCTTATATCTCTTCCAAACTCTCTCAGTGCCACTCAGATTGAAGGACCTGCACTCACTTCAATCCGACATCTCCAAGTTTATATGGGGAGGTAAAAAACCAAGAGTCAACAAAATCAATATGAAAAGGCCGGTCTTGGCTGGGGGCCTAGCGGTACCCTGCCTGTTATCATATTACAAAGCGGCACAGTTGAGCCAAATTATACAATGGCAGTCGGACCCGAGATCCAAGAGATGGGTCGAATTAGAGAGCGCAGCATGTGAACCTATAGAATTAAGTAATCTAATCTGGCTCCCCAAAACAGTGCGAAAAGGCGCTAATACACCGCTATCCTCAATGACCAACTCATTGTCAATCTGGGAGGCCGCAAAATTTAAACATTCCCTCACAACGACACGCTCTATGATGTCACCCCTGTGGAACAATTCCGAGTTCGTGCCAGGCCTATCGGTAGGCAATATATCAATTTGGAAAAAGAAAGGTTATAATCGGATTAAAGATCTGGAAGGCCATGACAGAAAAATTAAGACGTTTGATCATGTCAGATTAGAAAAAGAGATCCCCCACTCAGAATTCTTTAGATACCTCCAGATCAGGGCGTTCTACAACAAATTTGCCCCGTACCCACCATTGACATCCTTCGAAAAGCTCTGTCTGGCAGAGACCGACACAAAGGGACTTACCTCGCGGCTATACAGCGAGGTGATCAGTTCTAGTGAACAAGCCCATGAGATACCCTCATTTAGATCACGATGGGAAGCAGACATCGGGGAATGTCTGGAAGACGAGGACTGGAGTGCTATTTTTCTAGCCACAGCAAAGTGTTCCATATGTACCACCCTCAAGGAGAACGCATATAAGGTCCTGATGCGATGGTACCTTACCCCACTAAAATTATCAAGGTTCGTGCCGGGATCCTCCCCGCTGTGCCCACGCCAATGTGGAGGATCAGCAGACCTGCTACATATGCTGTGGTCTTGCCCGCGGATCTCCTCATTTTGGGAGACAATTAGACTTTGGATACAGAGACTGTTTGATCTCACTATTCCCCCAGACCCGTGGCTGTTTCTCTTGAACAGACCACTAGCGGGTCTCTCTAAAGCTCACAATAAACTTATTGCTCACTTTGCAATTGCAACGCGGTGTGAGATCGCAGCACTATGGAAAAGCTCAGACATACCAACCATCCCAAAAATTCGGAATCGTATTTGGTTTATCTGCCAGATGGAAAAGTTAACGAGTCTGGTTAACGACACTGGCGACAATTATCTAAAAGTCTGGACGCCTTGGTTGGCACAGACAGATATCCCGGGGATAGAAAGGACATCAATCTGGCTATGATAGTTTTCAGGTCCGTTCTCCTTGAGAGAGGTGTACTACACCCATGCTCTGCATCGGATGACCACATTCCAGCCAGGCAACACACCTAGAGAGGCCGCATAACAACTCTAAGACACACTCACGATCACTAACACCCACCCCTACCCCCATACTTCCAACCCCCTCTTCCCCCCCCCCCCTTTTTTTTTTCTTCCTCTTGGTTCAATGTTTGTCTACCGGTTTGTCCGTCCGTATGGTTGATTGTTTGTCGGTCTCCACGTTTGTTTGTCTACCCATGTAGTTGTCTATCTGTCTATGTATACGTCGTCTGGATGAGTAGGGTGTCAGACGGTTAGCCGATTGGGAAGTTATTGACTAGGGGACAGAGAATGTACACCTGATCCCCCCCGATTAGAAGGGGGGTATGACACCGTAATATGGACTCTGACTGCAAGCCATGTCTTGATACCCCTTTAAGCTCACCAGTCTGACCACAAGTTAAAGTTCTATCCCACTGATATTAGTAGAGTTATATTTCCGGATACAAGGAGAATCACCATGACATAATGTATCGTGTAATGTATTGTACTGTATACTATTATAAACCAATAAAATTAAGTTACAAAAAAAAAAAACAATCTGGATATTGACTATTTAAGATACATTCATTAGAGTCTCAATAAATTCGGGCACCAGATACCCTGAAGGCAGGGGTAGGTAGTCCTAGGACAGCCTCCTCTGCCTCATTGGGCTAGCCCTATGTACTCACTGTACCACTGCTTTCACCAGCATTTCCCCTCCATCGCGTGCTGCTGTAAAGTGATGTCCAGAAGTGCAGAAAAATGATGCAGCGCACCGCGATCCAAATGAAGAACAGGTCTGGCCAAAAATGAAGAATCTTTATTTAGGTATCATAAAATCAAGGGATGCAACCCTTCTACACGTTTCGTGCATAGCACTTTATCAAGAAGTGTTTTTGCACTGTGTAAAAAGCGTTTATGTAACAATGGCTGCCAAATCTCGCGATATTTGGTGACGTCACGATCGCGTCATATCCAATGGGATCTGACTAACCCGCGTATGCGCATCGCGGCTCTAAACGGGGGAAGTACCAGTACTCACCCCATCTCCCCACCACTGCTGGAAAACGCCTCTAGGGGAGTGCCAAACATCCTGGCTCTGCGTGCCTGCTTGTGGGAAAAAACATTGCAATAATCTAATAGTGGCATCTCAGCTATGTATTGCTTAGAGAATTGTGAACGTCATATATTTAACCTCTTATGACCACATGTAATGGGGGCCCAGACATCTCCGGTGACATCCAGGATGATAGGCTGGCTGAGGTGGAGATGTCTGGGCCCCCATTACATGTGGTCATAAGAGGTTAAATATAGGTATGACGTTCACAATTCTCTAAGCAATACATAGCTGAGATGCCACTATTAGATTATTGCAATGTTTTTTCCCACAAGCAGGCACGCAGAGCCAGGATGGGGGCGGATACAGTCTCCCATACATCCCTCCTCCCTGTTTGGCACTCCCCTAGAGGCGTTTTCCAGCAGTGGTGGGGAGATGGGGTGAGTACTGGTACTTCCCCTGTTTAGAGCCGCGATGCGCATGCGCGGGTTAGTCAGATCCCATTGGATATGACGCGATCGTGACGTCACCAAATATCGCGAGATTTGGCAGCCATTGTTACATAAACGCTTTTTACACAGTGCAAAAACACTTCTTGATAAAGTGCTATGCACGAAACGCGTAGAAGGGTTGCATCCCTTGATTTTATGATACCTAAATAAAGATTCTTCATTTTTGGCCAGACCTGTTCTTCATTTGGATCGCGGTGCGCTGCATCATTTTTCTGCACTCATAAAATATCTATATATAATAAATATCTGAAATCAACTGAGTGAATAGTGAAAAAAACCATTGTAATGTTATCAATAATTAACGTGAGGAGAATGGACTTGATAATAATACTAGATCTATAATCTATATAAAAATAAAAAGAAAATTATAAAAAATATATATAAAATTAAAGGAAAAATGAATATAAATATAACCTAAAATAGACAAAATCAACAATCCAAATAAAATAAAAAGTTAAAAAGAAGAAAATATATAGGTATACTAATATGAATCATAGAAATGTTAATACAATATAGAATAACAACAATATGTATTAGATATCTATTAGTTCATGAAAAATAATATATTCAATCAAATATGAAATGAACACAGAGAGAGGGGGAAACCTTAATTGTGCATGTATGTACTCCATGTGAGTGTAAAAATACACTCAGAGAACCAATATATGTGTATATAAAGAGACTGATTATCTCATAAAATATCCCAAAGAAAGATAGATGAGCAGATAACACATGTATCCAAGATCAACAAGAATCTCTGACCTGACCAGACCGTGCAATACAGTCACTGACACCTCACTTCTCATAATGTGAATTGAAATAGTGATATAAATAACCTAAATCTGAATGTATAGTATTTATAATAAAATACGTGATATATACTAATTTATAATAATTTGTCATTACCACCCTGTGTAGGTATCAGAAAAGTGACCTATACTTTATACTATGTGAACAGTATATGTGAAGTGACATGAATAGAGACTACATAATATATTGTGTCTAGTGTTAATAAATAAAAAATCACATCCCCATATGGAATGACACGAAGGGAACATGTCTAGCATGTTCAACCCAGACCTCCGTGCCCATCCCACATGGGGAACAAAGACCACTAGGCAAAGGGAAGAAGAAAGAGGGAAAATCAAATAATCCCAGGATTCAAACAACAGTGCTGATGTCAATACAATCATTCAATCCTTCTGGACTGAGTGTATTTAATACATAGATCCAGTATGTCTCTCTTAAATTAAGAAATTTATGCCTGTCTCCACTTAGAAGTGTTGAACTAATAGCTTCAATACCCATAACTTTCAAAGAAGAGGGATCTTTATTGTGTTTAAGATTGTAATGTCTAGAAAGACTGTGTGATTGTAATCCATGAATTATATTTCGACGATGCTCTAAAAATCGTGTTGCCAGGGACCGTTTGGTCCTGCCAATATATTGAATCCCGCAGGGACACATAATGGCATAGATGATGAAAGTAGACAAGCAGTTGATGTGACCCTTAACTTGATGTATGGATCCATTTGAATGAGACCTGATGGTATTGGACTTGTACAGATGTTTGCACGTCAGGCATCTCGGACGGTTACAACAAAAATTCCCATCTTTTATACTTATACTGGGAATAACGTCAATATTGTTCTTGAGTTTTTTTAGTCTACTAGGTGCTACCATAGATTTTATATTTCTTGCTTTCTGAAAGACGATTGGTATTTTAGAGGGTAATTTCATTCCTATAATGGGATCACTAAGTAAGATCTCCCAGTGTTTATTAAGAATGTTTAAATTAAAGAGAGGTGAACCAATCTGATCCTGATTTTGTACAGTTGTTTTCTTTTTCCTAGAAAGTATGTTAGTTTTTGATTTTTCCAACATCATATGTCTATCAAGTCTACCCACTTGTTTAAATGTCTCCTGGACTGTGTGTCTATTATAGCCTTTAGCTGTAAATTTGTTTACCAGAACGTCCCCCTGGGCCAGATAATCAAGAGAACAATTTCTCCTGACTCTAAGAAACTGGCCCCTGGGGACGTTCTCCAACCACTTGTGATAATGGTTGCTGGTATGATGCAAATATGCATTGGTGGATACCTTCTTGAAGAATGTTTTCGTAACAATCTGATTTTCATTGTTAACCATCAGTTCTAAATCTAGAAAATTGAATTTACACTTGTCTATTTCAAAAGTAAACCGTAAATCCATTTGATTATCATTAAATGATGTAAGAATATTATTGAAAGTGTCCTGATCCCCATCCCAGATAAAAATAAGATTGTCTCTGAAACGGCCATAGAACACCAAGCCCTCCCCCAGCCTAGCATCACCCCACACATGCCTATCCTCCCATAGGCCCATGTATAGGTTTGCATAGCTGGGGGCAAAGCGGGTGCCCATGGCCGTTCCACAGAGCTGCAAATAATATTCACCCTCAAATAAAAAATAATTGTGTTCTAAAATAAACAAAATGGACTTTAGAATAAAATCCCTCTGTGTGTTGTTGAATAGAATTTCTTTCTCCAAGAAATGTGCCACTGCTGCTATTCCTTTATTATGATTGATACAAGTATATAGAGAGGCCACATCACATGTGGCCCATATATATGTGGATTTCCAGGGGATCCCCGAAATGGAATCGATGACATGCAAAGTGTCCCTAATATATGATCTTAAATTGGCCACCAAGGGCTGTAGAAAATAATCTACATAATGGGACACATTGGACGTCATCAACTCCACCCCAGAGACTATAGGTCTCCCCGGTGAATGTTCTAAATCTTTATGTACCTTTGGTATATGATAGAACACTGGGGTCCTAGGAAATTTTTTGAAAAGGAATTCAAATTCTGATTTTGTAATAATCTCTTTATGTTGTGCCTCCAAAAGAAATGCTTTTAAATCTTTCTGGTATTCATCCATAGGATCTTGATCCAACAATATATATGAGATACCATCCCTCAATAAGCGGTTAGCTTCAGCCACATATACATCTCTATCCTGGAGGACTATGCCTCCTCCCTTGTCTGCTTGTCTTATCACAATCCCATTAAGATCACTTAATTCCTTTAGGGCCTGTATTTCGTTCTTATGTAAATTCCTCTTTTGTAGTGACGGCATACCCTGACGCAATGACTCAAAGTCTTTCAATACTAGTGTAACGGTATTTCTGGCCCGGCCTGACCCACCCAATCTCACATTGGCCCCTGTGGTCTAACCGGACCCCATTACAGTGTAGATATGCCTGATGGTGCACCTGTTGGCTACAGGACTCCTGAGTCTTCCGCATGATGGTGTGTGGGGAGGACCCGTCAGACAGACAGCTGAGGTAGTGTGCTGAGTCTCACCTAGTTCCAGTGCAGCGCCTCCACCTCACCAGGGTCCCTGCGTCCGCAAGGGGATGATCCTGGCGAGGAACTCCTCCGTGGTGCTCCTCTCTGTACACTCATTCCAGATAGATACACGAGAGGGTTTCTGGCTGAACTCATCTTTATTGACACGGCAGGGCAGCTGCCCTCCACAAGGAGTATCTTCAGCCGCTCATCTCGCCAGTGCTCCTTTTAGATAGGTATATCACCTAGATCAGGGATTCACTATTCCCGCAGGAATCACTGTCCTGTGCCAGGTCCCTGGACACAGCCTCCCATGGAGTTACTATATCATAACTGACAGAACTCTTCCTCAACTGGACTTGAACTAGACAGCAACTCAGGTAGAACTTTCCAGCAACTAGCTTTAGAACACAGTGCTGTGCCTTATGTAAGCTTCTGAGGCTGACACACCTCTGACATCACTAACCATGGAGTCAGAGCATGTGACCAGTCCCAGCCATACACAGAGCACCCCACCAGGGTGTGAGGGAAAACCTCCATGATTACTGCTGGCATGCCCACACTTACCAGGCCTTACTGCCAGCAGGAGAGATGACTGTAGGCATTTTACATGACCGCTACACTAGTATATAAAAGGTATCTATAAATCCTCCTTTCGCTTGGTATGGGAAGAAAGTTGATTTAGGAACAAAAGGTGAGTGTTTAATATCAATTATATCTTGTTCCAACACCTTAGAACCATCATGTGTGGATACTTGAGAATCTCTTAAATCGCACATACTGTATAAACTGAATTATCCATAATATTTTGAGAATGAGAAGATTGAGAATGTCTTAAATCGCACATGTGAACAGGATCATCTACAGGATCAGAATTGACCATTAAAGAGAGAGACAATACTGGATCCTTCATAATTCCCAGACCGCCAGACACAACACCACTCCCCTGTGTAAGATGCTGTGTCAGACAGTCCAAGTTGATATCAGCACCACCGATGATCTCTCTATGTGTACCATCACCCCCATCTGATAGGAGGGAAGTCATAGCTTTAATACAATCCCTCTCCTGGGTATTGAAAATTTCCTCCTTCTCCCTCACACCCATAGTCCATCCCCTGATGAAAACAGTTTAGCTGTTGAAACGTGTAGGGCCAGGTGTGCTGTGGATTCCTACAGCGTTGATTTATGAGTTCTGCCTGACATTCTCCTGCTTGCTATCTCCGTGCACGGCGTGACGTCATCTGTTCGTTCCGCCGCAAACATTGTCCCCGGTGAGAACCTAAACTATCTGGAGGTGTGTTCCCGGGGAAAGAATACTGTGAGGAGCCTGATGACGTGAGTTCCTGCTGGCAGAGATACACGAGGGCTGTACTGGATGCAGTGGTGTCACGGAGCGGAGTAGCAGAGCAGAAGCGCTTACAGATCCTTTGGAGCATGAGTATTACTCATACAATGCTTTTTTATCTTTTATGTTTGTGAGTTCATTATATGAGCCTTTTATTGGGAATTAAACCATTTTTTGCACAGTAATGCACTAGGATTGGGCACTTTTTTCTTCTATTTTCTATGCAGGTGGAGAGGGAGGTCGTTGTGCCCTTTAAAGAAGCAGCCTTTTTCCTGTCAGTGCTTTTCTGTTTCTTGCATTTTTTGTACTTCATTTGGACTTCCAGGATTTGTGACAAAAGTTTGTTATTGGGTCCACAGCACATCTTTTTATAACTATATATGCATTTGGTGAACGTATTGATTGCACAGTTAAATATTATTATTGTCATTTAGGTTTTTTATATATTTATACATTTTCTGATCATATATATATATATATATATATACAGTTGTGTGAAAAAGAAAGTACACCCTCTTTGAATTCTATGGTTTTACATATCAGGACATAATAACAATCATCAATTCCTTAGCAGGTCTTAAAATTAGGTAAATACAACCTCAGATGAACAACACCACATGACATATTACACAGTGTCATGATTTATTTAACAAAAACATAGTGTATTTAATTGAGGAATACTAAACATGGTTTTACCGGGTTTTTTTGTTATTTTTGCAGCACTTAAGAAAATTATTTTTAAACCTTTCTGAAATCTAGAATATTTGTAACCAAATCCAATATAACATATCTGCTTGATTAAAAATGACAGTTATAAATGACTGATACTATACATCCTGAAAAATCAAACTTAAAATCATTGTCAGATTATGAATTCCTTTTTTTTGGGACACAGTATAATAAATGTAATATGGAAGTAATTTAATAAATGTAAGTAATGTAATAAAAATGTATTGTATTTATATAAATTAGCACATATTTTAGCTATGAAGGGCTGAGGTTAATGATTTTTCTTTGGAAAGAACAGTGGTAAGCTATGCTGCATAATTTCTTAAAATACACTATTTGACAATTGTGAAGTCATCTGAGTGGTGCAGCCAACATTTCCGCATTATTCCTATGGCCTGTTAACTCCTTATGTGGCTTAAAAGTGCTACAAGGAATAGCTGCATTTAATCAACCACATGCATGTGTGATTTGTGCCAGTGTGACCGTTTTAGATTTGGTTAAGCATTACTACAGTACTAAGTCATTAGTAGTAATGCTGCAACATGTTGTTCAGGCGATGATACAGGTGTAACATGGTTATTATTTTCTGCCTGTCTCTTCCCCCTGTCACGTAAGGCCTTAGTAGTCTATACTGTGATCGGCCAGTCTGTGGGCTTTTGACCCCCCCTTATGCTCCTCTCTGAGTGACAGAAGAGTGGAGGTGACTCATGGCTTATGTATAGCCTATCAGGTATAGGTACAGACCTTGAGCCCTCCCCTTCTGCTTCCTCAGAGAGGCAGTGCCAAATTGAAGTAGTCTGTTCCTCTCCTTCTCAGGAGTGGGAGGTACAGCTTCTCCTCCCGGCTGAGAGAGAGAGAGAGAGAGAGAGAGAAGCCAGTCAGCCCTCATGGCTGGCTGGGCCTGTAAGATCTGATGCTCCAGACTCAGAGAGAAAGCACCATCCAGAGGCCTGGTATCCTCTGATGACCCTATGCACCACTGTAAAGAAGATCTACAGTGAATGCTGAATAAAGATCTCTTTTTCTTCAGCATACTCCTGTTTGAGTGTCAGTCCCTGGGCAGGAGGGAAGAACTGTGCTTTAGTGGGGGACTGATCTCTGAACATCTTGGAGCCCGCTACAGCTGGAGGCGCTAAGTACCAAGAAGAACATCAGTGATCATCATAAGCCTGTCCTGGTCTCCTCAACATCACAGATGACCCATCTCTCCTGATCCTCACAGGTACGCTAGCACCACACCTTGTAGCGGAATAACATCTCCCAGAGGAGGGGGGGAGGTGCTGCAATTGGAGGCGCTGCTGAGATCAGGACAGGCTTTCAGGTCTTTTCAGAAATGCAGCAGTGTTTAAAGGGGACTTTGTTGAAACAGCAATAACAACAGCATAGGGAAATTGTGCAGAGAGGGGCCAGGGCCCCTGATGCTACCCCAGGAACCCTTGGGCACCCATGGTTCTATAAAGAAGGACTTTCTCCCTGAGGCGAGACCGGGGAGGGTACCCCTTCAAGTTCTCACATGTTGAAAGGCTGGGGATAGGGGATTCTCTGAAACATGATCTCTGGGCACCCTGGAGCCCACTACAGCTGGAGGCGCTAAGCACCAAGTAAAGAACGTCAGTGATCGTCAAAAGCCTGTCCTGGTCTCCATATCATCGCAGATAACTCAGCTCTCCTGAACCCACACAGGTATGCCGCACCACAACACCTATAGCCGCAACACGTATCTCCTAGTGGGTGGGGGTACATGTGCTACACAAGTCATTCAGATTTATGCAGAGGGTTGAAAAATTATTCCCATAAAAACATTTAACAGCTGCTGTATATATGAATTGTCTAGGAGCAGGAGAAAGCGATTTTCACTCTTATGTTTGACCAAGGTGCTACTCAAAAAAAAAAGCAAAGTAGAAAAATTGTGATGCATCAACAATTAGATAGAATTCCATCCATAGCATGTATTAATAGTCAAGATGACAATGGAAAGTCCTGAAACAATGAATAGATGTACAATAGGAGGGGATAAGTGTCTAGTGGAGTCTACTTGACCACCACAGCTTAAACACAATAACACCCGACCACTTGAGCAAATCCAGCAATAAAGTAGCACAGGTGTCCATATACATATATGACAGGGCACTGCGGCCCTTTACCTGTGTGCTTGCAGGGACGTTCCAGACATCAGGGGCGTACAGCCCATCGGAATGAAGATACAGCAAGGTAGAGGTGGATCATGGAATGCACTGCCAGGGAAATCCAACTCCCAGTGGAACCAGAGACATAAATTAAAAGCGCACACTCCAATATAGCAATAGGTCTGGTTTATTGCAGGTAAGGCAACAGCAACAGGACAACACGTAGGTGCGTTCGTGTTGTCCTGTTGCTGTTGCCTTACCTGCAATAAACCAGACCTATTGCTATATTGGAGTGTGCGCTTTTACTTTATGTCTCCGGTTCCACTGGAGTTGGATTTCCCTGGCAGTGCATTCCATTATCCATCTCTACCTTGCTACTCAAAAAGACTGAAGAAGTAGCATTGCATTAATTAAGTATATACTGGTAAGCCATGGTACAAACAACTTATTTTTACTTGTCCACACTGACTTCACGTTGCTGCTATAGAGATTTAAAACATGAAAAAACTAATTGGTACCAGTTGATGTTTTGTCTCTGACAATTTGATGTCCATCATGTCCAGTATCTATTTAAAAGGGCAATATAGCAAATATACTTTGATTTTTTTGAGCACCTGTTTAGTGATAGAATGTCATACTGTATAGCATAATAGCAATGTGTTGCAGTTTTTCAAGCACAAAAAGAGTTAAACCTGGAGAGTCCCTTTTAGCATTCATAACTGCAATATCTTCAGTATTTTAATTGTATCCTAAATTCCCCTTTTCCCTTCCAGTTTAAATCTATTTCTGGTCTACTATTATTCAGATTTCTTAGGAGAGGCATACATGTCCTCCTTTTTCAACATACATGTCCTCCTTTTTCAAGAGCCTTCGTCTAATTTCTAATTTTGGAAGGTAATGGTGCTTTGGATATCTATTAGTATGCTTCATGCATAATCTTTTTCTTTGTACATAAAAGGTTTACTAGAGAATGTATGCCATCTAAATACTGGGTTTCTTTATTGCTTAAAGTATCAATGGTACCTAATTGGCCACTTTGAGCATATTGTTTGAGAAAGTACTGGTAAAATAAAGAATGATGTCAATACATCAGAAACATACAGTACAGTAAAGGACCTGAAAACTTTAAAGGTCTCACTGTACCTGCATCTAACTTTGATTGGGCTTTGACTTCTGTAGAATGATTACATTTAAATTGCTTGAATAATGCCAAAGACAAAAAACAATGAACAGAACATATCATAGAGTGTAACTTCTAACCCTTTGTAAAATAACACTGCTAGATATTTTTTCTTATTAAAAACTGCCTACTTACTTTACCTGCCATTGCTGCAGTTTGTCATTGCATGATCTGTTAATTGTATTATTTGTTATTTATATGATTGTCACGTGTATTACTACTGTGAAGCGCTATGTATATTAATGGCACTATATACAGTTAGGTCCGGAAATAATTGGACACTGATACAAGTTTTGATATTTCAGCTGTGTACCAAAATAAATTTAAGTTACAGTTAAATAATGAATATGGGCTTAAAGTGCAGTCTATTAGCTTTAATTTGAGGGTATTCACATCCAAATTGGAGGAAGGGTTTAGGAATTACATCTCTTTAATATATAGCCCCCTCTTTTTCAAGGAACCAAAAGTAATTGGACAATTGATTCAAAAGCTGTTTCATTGACAGGTGTGGGCTATTTCTTCGTTATTTCATCATCAATTAAGCAGGTAAAAGGTCTGGAGTTGGTTCCAGGTGTGGCATTCGCATTTGGAAGCTGTTGCTGTGAACCCACAACATGCGGTCAAAGGAGCTCTCGATGCAAGTGAAACGGCATCCTTAAGCTGCAAAAAAAAAGAAAATTAATCAGAGAGATAGCAGGAACATTAGGAGTGGCCAAATGAACAGTTTGGTACATTCTGAGAAAAAAAGAACGTACTGGTGAGCTCTACAACACAAAAAGGCCTGGACGTCCACAGAAGACAACAGTGGTGGATAATCGTGGATCCTTTCCATGGTAAAGAAAACCCCCTTGACAACATCCACCCAAGTGAAGAACACTCTCCAGGAGGTAAGCATATCATTATCCAACCTAAACCAAAAAGTGCTTGTGGCACAAAGTGTACAGTTAAATGTGCAAATAAACCCAGTGATAAATAGCACTGAAATACACAAAATACTGTTGCTCCATATAGTGAAATCCTCAGGTCTGCGGACTCCTAGTTGACCTCCTATTAAGACAAGAACACAAATGCAGAGGGTATAGTGAATTAACATTTACTCATGAAGACAAACAACACAGAGGGGAATGGTAACAAACTCACACTCTCCCTGCTGGTATATATCCTTTAAGGCCTCCGTATCAACCCTCTAAGGAATCCTGATTAGGAGACACCAACTGAGGAGACTACGGCCTGTTCCTGCTTTTGCATGCTGAGTAGCTGAGCAGCTGATTGAGGAGCAGTCACCTGGGAGGAGGGTTGAAGTGCGCCCAAAGTCACTTCTTGCTCATATACCAGCAGGGAGAGTGTGAGTTTGTTACCATTCCCCTCTGTTTGTCTTCCTGAGTAAATGTTAATACACTATACTCTCTGCATTTCTGTTCTTGTCTTCATATGAGGTCAACTAGGAGTCCGCAGACCTGAGGATTTCACTATATGGAGCAATAGTATTTTGTGTATTTCAGTGCTATTTATCACTGGGTTTATTTGCACATTGAACTGTACACTTTTTGTCACTTCGCGCCACGAGCACTTTTTGGTTTAGGTTGTTGAGCTGCGGTTTGGGGAAACCGCTGGTGTTCAGGCAGCAGCTTGACTTTATCACTATATTTGTTGCACTTTAAATTGTTTGTTTCACTGATATCATTATCCAAGTCTACCATAAAGAGAAGACTTCACGAGAGCAAATACAGAGGGTTCACACAAGGTGCAAACCATTCATAAACCTCAAGAATAGAAAGGCCAGATTAGACTTTGCCAAACAATATCTATGAAAGCCAGCCCAATTCTGGAACAGCATTCTTTGGACAGATGAAGCTTAGATCAACCTGTACCAGAATGATGGGAAGAAAAACGTATGGAGAAGGCTTGGAACGGCTCATGATCCGAAGCATACCACATAATCTGTAAAACACGGTTGAGGCAATGTGATGCCATGGGCATGCATGGCTTACAATGGCACTGGGTCACTAGTGTTTATTGATGATGTGACAGAAGACAGAAGCAGCCTGATGAATTCTGAAGTATATAGGGATATATTGTCTGCTCAGATTCAGCCAAATTCAGCGAAGTTGATTGGATGGCTCTTCACTTTACAGATGGACAATGACCCAAAACATACTGCGAAAGCAACCCAGAGTTCTTTAGGGCAAAGAAGTAGAATATTCTGCAATGGCCGAGTCAATCACCTGATATCAACCCGATCGAGCATGCATTTCACTTGCTGAAGACAAAACTTAAGGCAGAAAGACCCACGAACAAACAACAACTGAAGACAGCTGCAGTAAAGGCCTGGCAAAGCATCACAAAGGAGGAAATCCAGCGTTTGGTGATGACCATGCATTCCAGACTTCAAGCAGTCATTGCTTGCAAAGGATTCTCAACAAAGTATTAAAAATGAACATTTTATTTATGATTGTGTTAATTTGTCCAATTACATTTGAGCCCCTGAAATAAGGGGACTGTGTATGAAAATGGTTGCAATTCCTAAACGTTTCATACGATATTTTTGTTCAACCCCTTGAATTAAAGCTGAAAGTCTGCACTTCTATTGCATCTCGGTTGTTTCATTTCAAATCCATTGTGGTGGCGAACAGAGCCAAAATTATGAAAATTGTGTCAGTGTCTAATTATTTCCAGACCTAACTGTAAATAAAGACATATATACATGTTGATATATTTTATATGGTTTTTCTCTCTTGCGTACCACTGCAGTGTACACAGTGTACACAGTGAGTGCCTTCCTTTGAGTATTTTAACTTCTTTTTTTATTGGAAACAGGGCACTTTTTATCTTAAATAATTTCCCATGGCACTCTCACTATATTTGGGTTACATTAGATGTATCCTCTTTATACACTATGATTGAGTATGGTGTTATTGCAATAGTGTAGAATATTTCCTTAATACATCACGACTATCAACTGCACATCTAGTATCTATTTTAGATTCTATTCACTTTTTACTCACAATTAATTTCTGTGTGACACTTTCTATAGCCCGAAACACCTGGGACAGCAATGGACACATGTTTTACCAACCTCATTATGTGGTGGTGGGAGGATGCCCACGTGTCTGGGGATAACCCCAATTTTGGCACAATACAGTATTTTATAAGAGTTACATTGATGTGTTGTTTATTTGGGACAGAACAGTGGAAGTCCTGAAGAAGTTTACTTCATTTTTAAATGAAACATTTATCCTGTGGTTAACTCAGGATTATAACTTCAGTACCACCATATACATTTGGACTTATACCTGTATGTGGACTTGTCCCCACATGTTCAAACTGAAGCCTATCGAAAATCTAAGTCACTAAATTCCCAGTGGAGAGCGGATAGTTGTCATCCGAGGGCTCTTATCAAAGGGATACCAAAAAGGCAATTTTTGAGACTTTGTCAAAACTGCTCTAATATTACTGATTTCAATTTGAGATCAGCGGGTCTCTATCAACGATATTTAACCAGAGGATTTAAAGCCAAAGATCTATCTGAGGCTTTTGGCTATGTCTCTAGTCATAATAGAAATACTTTGTTTAATAAGGACACTATGCATATACACAGTATCTACTATATATTTCAGAAAGCACTGTATGTCTGCGTCCCAAGGGCCAATCGCATAGCACCTTGGGCCTGTCACTCCGGCTCAGGCCATGCCCGCCCCCGCACACCTCTCATTGGCCTGCGTCCAACACCAATGCCACACTGTCCTACCCCTCACTGACTCTCATTGGCCTGCGTCCAATGCCCGCCCCCGCACACCTCTCATTGGCCTGCGTCCAACACCAATGCCACACTGTCCCACCCCTCACTGAGCTAATACTTCCACACTGTCCCACCCCTCACTGAGCTTTGGGAACGCTTTGCATTTGCAGCACCTAATCCTCTAATCCTCAACCTTCACTGCTCTGGGGCCACGCTTCACAGCTATCAAAACCCTCACCGTCTGCTACCACAGACTGCCCAATCAGGTACAGAATCAGCTACACACAACACCTACACACAACGCACGATAACACCAAACACTGCACACACACACATTCACACAACACCAAACACTGCAGACACTGCACACACACACATTCACACAACATTCACACAACACCAAACACTGCAGACTGCCTCTTCAAAACACCGCCCTCGCCCCCCCCCCCCTGGTCCACGCCACAGATCTCCCTCCGCAACCGCACACCCTCTACATGCCGCGGCCTACAGTCAAACACCATCGGCACCGATCGCCCTCCCGCTACCTCACACACTGTACGGCCCGCGGAATGACCAGCACGCCACAAATCTCCCTCCCGCTACCGCACACCCTCTACAGCCCGCGGACCGGGACGCACGCCACAGATCTCCCTCCCGCTACCGCGCCCCTCCCATCTCCCGCTAAACAACATCGCCACCGGCTACCTACTCACTTCGGCAGCGGCCCGCTCGGAGCTCTTCCAAACGCCAGCGCACGACACACATCTCCCTCCCGCTACCGCACACCCTCTACGGGCCGCGGACCGGGACACACGCCACAGATCTCCCTCCGCAACCGCAGACCCTCTACAGGGCACGGCACCGATCGCCCTCCCGCTACCTCACACACTGTACGGCCCGCGGACCGCCCACCACGCCACACATCTCCCTCACGCTACCGCACACCCTCTACGACCCACGGACCGGGACGCACACCACAGATCTCCCTCCGCAACCGCAGACCCTCTACAGGCCGTGGCCTACGTGTGGGGGGGGGACATTGTGTGTGTGTGTGGGGGGGGACATTGTGTGTGTGTGTGGGGGGGGGCAGTGTGTGTGTGGGGGAGGGGGGGACAGTGTGTGTGTGGGGGAGGACAGTGTGTGTGTGGGGGAGGGGGGGACAGTGTGTGTGGGGGAGGAGGGGCAGTGTGTGTGGTGGAGGGGGGGGACAGTGTGTGTGTGTGTGTGTGTGTGTGTGTGTGTGTGTGTGTGTGTGTGTGTGTGTGTGTGTGTGTGTGTGAGGGGGGGAGACAGTGTGTGTGGGGGGGGAGACAGTGTGTGTGGGGGGGGGGGAACAGTGTGACTCCCGGGCAACGCCGGGTCTCTAAGCTAGTGAGTAATAACAAAAAGAAACATTATAGTTAATCCTTCACAGAGATTCCCATGTTTATTACATGATATAGTAGATAAGGTAGATTGTTTCGATCATAAAAAAGCATTGGAATATACTCGAATTAGACTCCACATTGAGAAATATTACTTGTCAAGAATCTAGATTGTTTTCAGAAGAACTCCAACCTTGGGCAATATCATGTCACCTAATTATTTTAAATCTCAAAGGCGTATATCTAACCCATCTACATGTGGATCTTATATATGTGGCAGATTTAAAATATGCTACATGTAATATATATGACACTGTATATGTTACAGGTCAAATCATTTTATGTTGCTTTATATAATCAATATAGAATATATGAAAATATGAAATTCGATAATTTATTAACTGTAATGCAGATCATGGCATATCTTTTGAAATGTGTGTTCTGCAAATCCCATGTTGGTTTGACTACTAGATAATTGAAAGTTCACATTATGGAACATGTAAGACTAATCTAGAACAAGGATTTGAATCACCCCATTTCAAAATATTTTTCACTCTGTGCACAGGGTCGACTTAATAATTTTAGATTCGGTGGCATTGAATGTGTCCATCTCATAAAATGCAGCAGTGATAGGATTAATTACCTCCAGCGCAGGGAGGCTTATTGGATTTTTTCTCTTAGAACCCTGACCCCTAGGGGACTCAACACCGATTGTTATTTAAAACATTGTTAATGAAATTTACATAATGAGATGTACTATGCTTTATAGATAACTAGCTGTGAGACCCGGCGTTGCCCGGGAGTCACACTGTCCCCCCCCCCACACACACACACACTGTCCCCCCCCACACACACACACTGTCCCCCCTCCCCCACACACACTGCCCCCCCTCCCCCACACACACACTGTCCCCCCCTCCCCCCCACACACACTGTCCCCCCCCCACACACACTGTCCCCCCCCACACACACACACACTGTGTCCCCCCCACACACACACTGTCCCCCCCCCCACACACACACACTGTCCCGTCCCCCCACACACACACACTGTCCCCCCCCACACACACACTGTCCCCCCCCACACACACTGTCCACCCCCCCCCCCCACACACTGTCCACCCCCCCACACACACACTGTCCCCCCCCCCACACACACACTGTCGTCCCCCCCCACACACACTGTCCCTCCCCGTGACTCGCGCTCCCCCGGCGCCCGCTTGGTCCCCCGTGACTCACGATCCCCCCCCGACGCCCGCGCGTGTGGGCCGGTGCCGATGGTGTTTGGCGGGAGATCTGTGGCGTGCAGTGGGCTTCGGAGGAGCTCCGTGCGGTCCGGGCCGCAGCCCGTAGAGTGTCTGCGTTAGCGGGAGGGGGATGTGTGGCGTGCGGTGTCCTCAGGAGGAGGAGCGTGTGGGCCGGTAGGCCGCGGCCCGTAGAGGGTCTGCGGAAGCGGGAGGGAGATGTGCGGTGTCCTCCAGAGGAGGACCCTGCGGGCCGGTGCCAATCGTGTTTGGCGGGAGATCTGTGGCGTGTAAGGGTCTGCGGTAGCGGGAGGGAGATGTGTGGCGTGCGGTGTGGTGCCGATGGTGTTTGGCGGGAGATCTCTGGAGTGGACCGGGGGGGGGTCGTTGAAGAGGCAGTGTGAAGTGTTTGGTGTTGTGTGAATGTCTGTGATCGGCGGGAGATGTGTGGCGTGGACCGGGGGGGGGAGGGGGATTCTGTACCTGATTCCGCAGTTCTGTGTTAGCAGACGGTGAGTGTTTTGTGGTTTGAGAGCTGTGAAGCGTGGCCCCAGAGCAGTGAGGGTTGAGGATTAGGTGCTGCAAATGCAAAACGTTCCCAAAGCTCAGTGAGGGGTGGGACAGTGTGGCATTGGTGTTGGACGCAGGCCAATGAGAGTCAGTGAGGGGTGGGACAGTGTGGCATTGGTGTTGGACGCAGGCCAATGAGAGGAGTGCGGGGGCGGGCATGGCCTGAGCCGGAGTGACAGGCCAAAGGTGCTATGCGATTGGCCCTTGGGACACAGACATACAGTGCTTTCAAAAATATATAGTAGATATAACACATAATATACAATATATTTTTAGGCTATGTGTATATAATTATAATTCACTGAGAGAGATATACATCTGTGTATATATATATATATACTATAAAAATACTAAGTGCGCAAATTAAAACAGTTAAACCAAAAATAGTGACAGTTGCTGCCTGAATGTTAAGCTATACACAATAGCACATATATAGGGGGGAAAGGGAAAACATTGGCGCAAAACTGGTAACTATACAATGAATTTGAGCATGAACAGGCTGAGGATATGTTTAGATTGCTGGTTACTAAAGTAGCAGATATTAACAAGCATATAGGATATAATAATCCTCTCCGTCCTGCTGCCTGGAGTTACAATGTATATGTCCTCCACATGGAACGCCGAAATCCTTCGTGCTGGTTCTCCTCTGGCTGCAGCTTTTCTCCTTGACTTCCTGGTTGTTCCTCAGATCTCGCGAGACTGGCCCGCTGACGTCACTCAGCCAAGATTTCGACCGTAATTCGAGTGCACAGGAATAATCATGGTATACTGCTGGAATGTGGATACTGAATAGGGGAGCTAAGAGTTTGTCTTAGAGTCTCCTCCCTACGCGTTTAGTCCTAATGACAAGCAGATGACTAGTTATCACTCCAGGATGAAGCCCCCCGCTGGGCGAAACTAGTAGAGTGTGTCTCTTGGTTACCCCCATATCACTATTTGTTGCAAGATGAACTTTTTTTGGTGCACCCCCTGTGAATTTTATTTACCATCCTGACATATGGACATTTGGAGGAAATCTCTACCATCAGGATTCCTATGGACTCATCATCTCCATTAGGAGCTGAGTATTTCCCTGCTTGTCATTAGGGGTTTTATCTTTATGGGACTGGTTTTTCCACATTCAATTTAGCACTTGTTGCCATCAGTATTTTTTGTGGATCCTCTCATGCACCTTCATTTGTTCATGGATATGTTTACTATTTTTCATATGCTATGTTTGTCCAGGGTATGAGTTTTTTTCCATCTTTTTTCTCCCCTGTGTCTCCCCCTTGGTTACATATATTTTTTTCTGTGTACTATATTTTTAGTAAATTAATTTATTGTAATTTATATTTTTCTTCTGTTTCTACCAGTTTTTCTTGATTTGAATATTAGTTTAGTATTTAGCTTTTCTTTTTTCTTATTTTCTGGTAGTTAGGATTATTAAGGGGTGTCTGTTCTTTTTTGGCTGATTTGTATCTTTCCATTTATTTATTGGATATTTACTGAGATATGTTTTTTGGCTCATTAGTTCAGTTTTTTACTTAGCATGTGTTGATATGCCAGATGGCAGATATTCATGAATTGTAATGCGCATGCGCTTCAGTAATGTTTCGGCTTGCAGGTGTTTCGTTTAAAAAAGATACTGAACCACAGTGTGCTATTGTAACTTGGCCTTGAGACTGAAGGAAGAGGTTGCAAAAATGTATCAATTTAGGCTTTTCATATTAAAGAAAGACAAAGACCAGTTTCGGTTGCAGTATTCTCCAGAGACCCGCCCGCCATGAGTGTTCAAGTGCAGCCCGCTTTCCAAAAACCCAACAAAAGTTATGCATATTTGATATGTGCCGCGATTAATGCAACAGAGGATAAGATGGCAACAGTTGTTCAAATTTATCAGTATTTTATCGAAAACTATGACTTTTACAAATTTTCGCCAACTCCTCATACGTGGAAACGTGCAGTAAGGAAAAGGTTATGTAGCGATCCTTGTTTTCATCGTATTGAGCCACAATTTGTTGGAGGGTATTGGTGTGTATCACCGGATTTTTCCGGTATCTATGATCATGAAGGCGGCAAAAGGCAAAGGGTCGTGTTAAAACCAACTAAGAAACGACAGTCGCCGCCAAGCAATGCACCAGCACCAGCACCGGCTTCCAATGACGGTCCCGCCGTCAGTGACAACCCTGAGCCTGAGGTTGAGCCGGATTTCGCGTGCAGTTTTGATGAAGCTTGCATGTACCTAAGCGATTTCCAGCCTCACCAGCTGACTACAGGTGGACTAGTCCCGCTGCAAACTATCGACGTGGATGATCAAGAAAGCTGGACTGGCAGTGGATAGGCGCCCGCGCCAGCTGACTGGGAAATACTATGGTGAGTATTGTTGCCGTATTATTTTCTGTGTTTTTTTTATTTTGACAATACAGTATAAATATCGGTGCGATTCCAAAGTCAAGCGATTCTCCCGTAAGCAATATCATTGGCTGAGCGGCTTCTACAGTACTGTACTTCCGATACTGAACAATTGGTGGAATGCTAGGTGCATGCGCATGTGAACAGGGGAAAATTATTGGTGGGACTGGCTGGGAACTTCTTTAGGGGGCAGGCCATTACAGTAAAACTTTTCTTTTTGTTTTTCCTCAGAAAAGAAAATGGCTAATGGGGGGATTTCGATGGATAATATCGTGTTGTGTGACAATGCCTGCACATTGCTGAATCGGATTTAAAACCCCACGTCTACAATTTTTTTGCCCTTGTTCCCGCCGTACAGTATACTGTGTAATAAACCCGAAAAAATAAAACTATGCATTTATTCTACATGTACAGTATCATTTACATTATGTGTGTTCTACAGTATACAGTGCCAGGTTCCTAACATCTATGGGCAAAATGAATTTTATTTCTAGGTGCCCTAGAACAGAAGTTCCCATGCCAATTGGGCGTGAATTTGACCGAGGCCCTAGTTCCCACGCCAATTGCGCGATTACCTGACTCTGTTCTGTTGCCACGAGAGGGTCGCTATTTGCCATGCAATCCTGCCTGAACTAGGACTACATGGTGACCGAATCTGAGCCCTCTAGGTTGAACAGAACCGGAGTTATAGGTTCCAGGTTTCTGCTCATTCTGACTTAGCCGTTTCAAAGCAGCGAGGCTTTCTCCGCCATTACAGTCAATGATAGGACCCTCCTCGCCAGCGTGACCCTTTCTCGCCGCCATTACTGGTCGGACCCTGTTGGGGTCAAGTGAGGGGTTTCCTAACATCTATAGGCAAAATTAATTTTATTTCTAGGTGCCCTAGAACAGAAGTTCCCACGCCAATTGCCCTAGTTCCCACACCAATTGCGCGATCATTGCTCCTTTTTGACAATGTTGCCGATCTTGCGGCTTTGCGGTCTGGCAGTAAAAAACAGTGCAGTAAGCCTCAACATTTGTTACACTGTCAAAGGAGCAAATGGAAACAATGTAAGACAAATCAACATGGTCTTTTATTGGTGGAATCAGTACAAAAACATATATTTACAAATACTGTACAATGTTGAAACATTTTAAGTGCACAGCAATTCAAAACATCAACAGTACAGTCCTAGAGGGCAGCAAACAAGGCAGGTTTTCAGGGCAACCTTGAAAACCGTGCCTGTTTTCGGCCCCCAGGGACTGGAGTCGTGCATGTCCTGTGTAAAAAACACACAACAACATCTCATTTTTTTAAGTACAGCAGGTACTGTAGGGCAAAACATGTACTGCACCGACACACTTTATTCGAGCAAATACCCAATATGTACCTGGCAGATACCTGGAATGCGCCGCTCCTCACCTCTGACAAGCCCCGTTGCGTTTGCCTTCCCAGCCTGGGTTCATGCCTGGCTGACGGGCGGCTGATCTGTTAAATGATAATGATTAGGATTTAATAGGCTGCAATGCTTCGCGTGTCTACCAGATGGCATAAATTCATGAATTGTAATGCAGTATATATATATACTGTGCAGTATTGCAGCCAGCGGGAATAAAATGCTTCAATCCCTGCCTGGAAAATACCTCAATGCACTCGGGCAGAAAACAGTCACAAACCTCAATACACCCGGGTATACCCGAATTCGTGGGACTAGCCGAGCTCGAATAAAGTGTGTCGCCAGTGTACAGTACAATACAGTTCAGCACAACAGTATGGTCTCACAGAAAGTCCACCTCATTGTCCATCCATGGCCGATTCCTTGCATGGCGCAAAACGCCATTAATGCAGTCTCGAACGCCTTTCATTACAGGATCTGTAATTGGATAAAAGCGCCGCATTTCATGCACAATGTTTTTCCTTAGATTGACAGGAAGCGCCTTTTTTACGCGATTCCAATCGTAGTTCACTTTGAAGGCCCAGTCGCAGTACAACGAGTAGGGAACATGGTGCTTAAAAATGAACAAGGCATACTTGTGGGGAACACCAGCACTCTTCACCCTATACTTCTCCCTGAGCTTCAGTGGCAGATCGCACAGGGTGATGTCGGGCACCGTATCGATGCGAGCGGGTGTATGTCTTTTGGGAGCGGGTGTGCTTGAGGCGACGGGCGATGGTAGGTTGTCTGGGAGGAAGCTTTCCTCCGGTCGTGGTCGCCGTGTTGTCTCCTGGCGTGGTCTTGACGGGGTTGTCATGTCCTCCTCAACGGCATACATGTACACTACATCTTCTGGTGGAGGGGGTGCGTTTGGTGATGGAAGGGGGTCGAAGGTCCCATTCATCACATCCATGTCACCCCCCTGCTCCGGCTCGGGGAAACAGGGGCATTAGCAGCGGGCAAATAATGTATGCCCGCAATGTCAGCCTCTATCTTCTCCATCCGTCGATCCATCCGTTGATCCATTTGTAGCATCCGTTGCTCCACATTTAACATGGTCTCCAGAAGCAGATCTATCTTTGCTAGCACAATAGAATTGCAGAGGAGATCCACACTTATCCCATTCAACATCCGGTCTAACAAGCTGCTTCTTGTGCATGGTGTCTGGACATCTGTGGGGATGGGTGCAACGGAGAATGAGATGGGGGTTCCATGGACAGAAGCGGCATCGACATCGAGGAAGAGTGGAGGAGGTGACCTGTGGATACCCGGTGGAGGAGAAGCGGCAGCGTCGTCGGAGAGGGATGGAGAAAGTGACCTTTGGATTTCCGGGCGAGAAGCAGAGTCGTCTAAGCGCAAAGGAGACAGTGACCTGTGGATTTCAGAGGCGGCAGCGTCGTTGGATGGAACCGGAGAAGATGGGGGTGGAGAAGACGGGCTGAAGATTTCCGGGACAGTTACAGCAGAGTCGTCTAAGCATATGTGAGGAAGTGGTCTGCGGGTTCGATGGGTTGGCTCCCATTCGTTTTGCGTCGAGAGTACATGACCGTATATCTTCTTCACATAATGAGGCTTACGTCTAAGAAAACCCTTAGCCTTTGGGGTCAGCACAAGGTTTTCTGTATTGGCCTTAGCCTGTCGCTTTGGCATGGAAACGGCAACCGCCTTTCGCTTTTTCAGCTTGACAGGCACGGCAGAGGCGAGTGGGTTCCTGCGTCCATAGAATCAGGGCTGATCCATGGAAGCAGGTGGCACAATGCAGTATCTGGACAAGGGCAAGTTCAGATAAAGATCATCGAGTGGTGGGCTATGCAAAGTGTGTAACATTTTATGCATGGCGACCAGGTACAGGTGTTGAAAGTGGGCGTACTCTAATGTGAGTCATTACCGTATAAATACACCATCCATTTTGTGTATTGACTGCACATAGAATACACATCGACTAAACATCGAATATACATTCTTGTGTTTGTATTTCTTTCTACTTGCAGCAATGCCTGTTAAAAAGATTTCAAAGGAGCTCAGCATGCGAATTAAGGAGATGTACACGAGCGGACACCGAATTGCTGCTATCCGGCGCTGGTTAGCTACTTCTGACCTCGTTGTGCCATCAACCACCGTGTGCTATCATGCATACGGAAAAAACAGAGACCGCAAAAGGGCACCAAGGGTAACTAACGCGTAAGTATATTTATAAAACTTAAAAAAAAAAAATATATAAAACTGTACGTACTGTACTGTTCATACAGTACAGTACATCTACAGTACAGTTCTGTATCTACTGTAATACTGTTGTTATTTCTGTTGATTTATATTATAACATAGTTTGTATATTTATATTTATAGTACAACAGTTTACATTTTTTGTATATTTCTATTTATCGTACAACGGTATATATAGGGTGTATATTTATATTTATATTACAACAGTATATATATTTTGTATATTTATATTTATAGTACAACAGTATATATATTTTGTATATTTATATTTATAGTACAACAGTATACATTTTTTGTATATTTCTATTTATCGTACAACGGTATATATAGGGTGTATATTTATATTTATATTACAACAGTATATATTTTTGGTATATTTATATTTATATTACAACATTATATTTGTATACAGTACATTTTATATTGCTGCATATTAATAAAACAATATATTTTCTTTACATTGTAGGGAGACAACTCTTCTGGTGGACAATATAAGTGAGGAGAATGATGAGAGGAGTGCATTAAGGGTTAAAAACACTCTGCAGGAAAAGCACAATCTGACTGTATCCGAGAGCAGCATAAAGAAGATGAGACGCAGCATTGGATGGAAATATGGACGTGTGAGGTTAGTACTGGACAGTACAGGAGGTAAAAGTGTTGTTTAGCAAACTGTACTGTACTGTACTGTGCCGCTAAATTGTTTTATTCCTTGTCATTACAGAGCGTACCCCGTGACGGGACGCAAACAAAATCAAAAGAGTGGTCCAGGCCCAGGCATGGATCGACAGTGGGAGACTTTCCAGGATTGCATCTTCACTGATGAGTCTACTGTGTCGCTGGAGAGATTTGCAAGCTTTGCATTCCACAAAAAAGGCCGCATATCTTTGAAGCCGCGGCCAAAACACCCTGTGAAGCTGCATGTGTGGGGTGCCATCTCTAGGCGTGGACCGGGTTGCATTGTCATCTTTGAAGGTAAAATTTATCAAATATAATGTCGCCTAATGCACTGTACTTTACTAGTGTTGCCTTACTGTATGCATTGTACTGTACTATTGCGCAGTTTTTTGAGCAATTTTCTTTTCTTGCTATAGGAATCATGAATAAAGCGTTCTTCCAAGACAACATTGTGCCCAAGATTGTGCAATGCATCACACGCGAGTTCCCCAATGGTCACCGCTTCTACCAGGACAACGATCCGAAGCACACCGCGTCAACGGCGCATATCCTTGAGCGCAGCATCAACTGGGTGAAGACGCCAGCGTAGTAAGTGCAGTAGACCGTGTCCCATTTTTGTTCCCCACTGTTTTTAGCTCTTAAACCAATTGTCTTTTTTTTCCAATGACAGATCGCCAGACTTCAATCCGATTGAAATGGTCTGGCATCAGCCGAAGGACCATATCCGGAAAGTGGCGAACCCATCCAAAAAGGACGAGTTGTTGAAAGGCATAATGAGTTTTTGGAACGATGTACTCACCGTGGAACGCTGCAATAAATATATAGACCATATTGCCACTGTGTTGCCCATTGTCATCGCGCGTAATGGGCAAGCATCAGGAAAGTAGTACTGTGCTGTAGTATTGTAAGTACAGTATGATACAGGTAAGTATGGCACAGATTTTTTCTTTCCAAATAGTCAGAGTATACAGTAGTTAGTTTTTTCTTTACAGAGAGAGCAGCAGCAGCCATCAGGTTACAGTACATAGAATTTAACAGTAGTCAGAGTATACAGTAGTTCCAGTATACAGTAGACTAGTTTGACAGTACTACAGTAACTGCCTACTTGCTGCTCATTTTTTTTCTTTCCAGAGAAAGCAGCACCAGCCACCTACAGTAGTTCTACACATCACACAATGCCATAATACAGTACGCACATACAGTACAGTACAGTAACTGCACTAATTTTTTGTTTTCTTGTCGTTTCAGGAAAAAAGGGTGGCCTGTGGGGAGGTGGGTGTTTGTGTCCAGTCTAATCTGTTTGTACAGTAAAATGTACAGTATATAAACAGCAGAAATGATGTACACAAAACCTCTCCTCTCTATGAACTACTGAACTGTAGACAGAATGAGGAAAAGATAAAGACGGAAAAAATAATATTACTATACAGTATATACAGTATACAGTATATACAGTATACAGTATATATATTATACAGTACATTACAGTATATATTATTAAATAATATTCTTATAAATGTGCATTATTCATGTTTCCCCACGTTTTACAAATGTTTTCTAAATGGTTATCCAATTTCCATCTGCCAAAAGAACTTAATAAAGACTGCATTATGTATTATTCATGATTATTTTTATATTTGTATTTTTTGGGTCCTGACAAAATAAAATACATATTTATTCACTTTCCTGCTAATCATAATCATCAACGCTCTTTGACAAAGGCCCCCTGGCTGAAACGCGTCAGAGGATCCGCCAGACTCTTTTATCCTGATGTGTAAATAAACGTTTTTTCTACACTACCACGACCTGCTGCGGGTTTTCATTTGGCTGTGCACCATTCCTGCCTCCTACGGGGGGAGTGTTCCTTTGCTGCTCAACTCTACTGGCTGCACGCCGGACAGCTGCCTTGCCTGTGTTCCAGGACTACGGGGGATTCACCCGACAGAAGCAGAGAGAAGCCGGCTGATGGTCTGTGGATCACCGGCGTCATCATTATCTTCACTGCTGGCTTGTCATCACTCCTACAACCGTGAGTCTACTCATGCAATTTACTGGTGCTCTGCGGAGAGCTATTTGCTTATTTTGAAAGACTTTGATCTATCGGTTTGTTCTTGGAGTTTAGCCAGCTCCTTTCAGTTCATTATTCTCAGGATGCAGCTGTCTTTTGACTCTAAGAAGCGCCTGTTTAGTTAACCCTTTGGTTACCTGGTATTCATGCATAATCATAATCATTGACAACAACCACACCCCCCCACCCCCCGACAGTATAAGAATGAATGACAAAACAACATGAATCAGTTAATGTTTTTTTTACTCTAAATTCTCACAATGCTGTGCACATCAGATTTACATTTCAAATTCGAGAGGGGATTTTCCAAAGCGTTACCGTAAACAAAGCCTCTAAGGGTTGGGGGGGGGGTGTGATTACACGCAGGCGCACTGAGGTTTAGTAGCTCGGCTATGGACGGATTAAGAACACAATGGCAATATTCAGAAGATTAACGACCCTGTGGAGTGAGGGGGTTGGTAGGGTAGGGTGACTCGTGCGCTGTAAGCAGCAAGCTCCCATCTCTAAAAGGATTAGAGTACACGCAGGCGCAGTCAGCCGATTGACGCTTGGCTAGGGACGGATTAAAAACACAATGACTAAAGTAACTGCAGAAAATGAATGAATATGGAGGTGTGTGGCTAAAATAGTTAACAGTACTGTAATTTCAAAAGGCAGTTCATCATAATAATTTGATCAATAAACCCCCAAATACAACCCCCAAATACAGTACATAAAAAGCAAGTCACTTTAACTCCCTGTGCCTCAGGCACCAAAAACAAACAGTAGATTTTCTATATATATATTATTAATTAATATTCATATAAATGTCCATTTTTCGTGTATCTCCATGTTTTACACATGTTTGTAAATGTTTCTCCGATTTCAATCTCCCAGAAGAATTTAATAAAGGCTGCAGTATGTATTATTCATGATTATTTTTATCTTTGTATTTTTTTTTTCCCTGATGAAATATAATAAATATTTATTCACATTCCTGGTTATCGTAATCATTGACAACACCCCCCCCCCCCCCCCGACAGTATAGTGTAAGAATGAATGAAAAAACTACATGAATCAGTTAATGGTTTTTTTACTCTCAATTCTCACAATGCTGTGCACATCAGATTTACATTTCAAATTTGAGAGGGGATTTTCCAAAGCGTTACCGTAAACAAAGCCTCTAAAGGTTGGGGGGAGGGTGGTGTGATTACACGCAGGTGCACTGAGGCTTTGTAGCTCGGCTATGGACGGATTAAAAACACAATGGCAATATTCAGAAGATTAATGACTCTGTGGAGAGAGGGGGTTGGTAGGGTAGGGTGACTCATGCGCTGTAAGCAGCAAGCTCCCATCTCTAAAAGGATTAGAGTACACGCAGGCGCAGTCAGCCGATTGACGCTTGGCTAGGGACGGATTAAAAACACAATGAGTACAGTAACTGCAGAAAATGAGCAAAGCGTTGTTGTGTGTTTTTTTACACAGGACATGCACGACTCCAGTCCCTGAGGGCCGCAAACAGGCATGGTTTTCAAGGTTGCCCTGAAAACCTGCCCTGTTTGCTGCCCTCTAGGACTGTACTGGTGCAATTTCAATCCGCTCAGACCCACAGAACGGATTATTTTAAATTATATTTATATATTTATATTTTAAAGATACTATATTAAAGAATGTACTGTATTGTATTTAAAACATGTGACTGTAAACCATACTGACTGACAAATGTTTTCACACATGTACTGTAGCAGTAAACCATACACCTGTTGATGTTTTGAATTGCTGTGCACTTAAAATGTTTCAACAATGTACAGTATTTGTAAATAAATGTTTTTGTACTGACTCCACCAATAAAAGAACATGTTGATTTGTCTTACATTGTTTCCATTTGCTCCTTTGACAGTGTAACAAATGTCGAGGCTTACTGCACTGTTTTTTTACTACCAGACCGCAAACCCGCAAGATAGGCAACATTGTCAAAAAAGAGCAATGATCGCGCAATTAGCATGGGAACTAGGGCAATTGGCGTGGGAACTTCTTTTCTAGGGCACCTAGAAATAAAATTCATTATGGGTATAGATGTTAGGAACCTCCTCACTTGAACCCAACAGGGTCCGACCAGTAATGGCGGCGAGAAAAGGTCACGCCGGCAAGGAGGGTCCTATCATTGACTGTAATGGCGGAGAAAGCCGCGCTGCTTTGAAACGGCTAAGTCAGAATGAGCAGAAACCTGGAACCCATAACTACGGTTCTGTTCAACCTAGAGGGCTCAGATTCGGTCACTATGTAGTCCTAGTTCAGGCAAGATTGCATGGCAAATAGCGACCCTCTCATGGCAACAGAACTGAGTCAGGGTAATCGCGCAATTGGCGTGGGAACTAGGGCCTCGGTCAAGTTCACGGCCAATTGGCGTGGGAATTTCTGTTCTTGGGCACCTAGAAATAAAATTCATTTTGCCCATAGATGTTAGGAACCCTCTCACTTGACCCCAACAGGGTCCGACCAGTAATGGCGACGAGAAAGGGTCACGCTGGCGAGGAGGGTCCTATCATTGACCGTAATGGCGGAGAAAGCCATTTCAAACCAGCGCGGCTAAGTCAGAATGAGCAGAAGGTATTAGACTTCAAAGACAACAGCTCGCAAACGCCCCCATGAGTTTTTACACGGCATTGCAGTATTGCAGACAGCGAGAATAAAATGCTTAAATCACGGGCGCGAAAATAACGCAATTCACTGCGGGCGAAAACGACACAAAACCGCACATAACCGGGATAATCTGAAATTCGCGGAGCTAGCCGAGTTAGAATAAAGGGTGTCGCCACTGTACTATATATTCCCGAGTATAATGATGCTTGTCTCAGATCAGGAAGCGGACCCGTGGGGCTAAGGTAGGGGTATGTATTCACTGACAAGAGCCAAGGGACAGAATCATGTTAGAGTAAATGTAGCCAGGTAGCAGGTAGAGGATCGAAGCAGAGATGCAGAGACGGGGAAACAGGCTGAGGTCAAGGCATGCGGCAAAGGTGCAGAGTCGCGGCTAAGGTCAGTGTAAAATATGTGTGCAGAGGTAGATTAAATGGAGACCAATTAAGGTGAAATTAAATCCTGGCTTTATTGAGCCCGTTCATTTATCCAGGCAAAACATACCAAAATAACAAAATAACAAACCTCTATCCCTTTGCAAGGGCTCACTTACTTCCCCAGACCCTATCTCCAGGACTGGAGGGATATTCCCATTACCAGCCTATCACCCCAAAGTCTCAGGAAGTAGCTTAAGCAGGTGGCCCTCCATGTCAGTCTCTGGCAGGTTCCTGGGTCCTCTTTTTCTGGGGCCACATAGGCATCATCCTTATCATCAAAATAAGGCCTAAAGGGACACTGCTCAGTGTGGCTGGGCTCTTTACACCACAAACACATTTTTTCCCCTATTCTTGCAGAGTCTGTATTTGACTTCAGCTGGGTGTCCATTTTAAATTCCAAGGTGTTTTATTACCTTTATTAATATGAGTTGCATTGCCAATACCTTTCACATATACCTTGTTGGGTGTGTGTGTAGCTGTCTGGCATGTTGTGTCTAGCTGTCTGCCCAATTGTGTGTGTATGTGTGTAGCTGTCTGTTACTGTTCTCGCTTGTGCCCTAGATCTTTGAATACCTTGATGTGGAAAATGTAGCCTTTCTACTATATGTGCTCTGGAGTCCTTGGGTATGATGAATTTATTACCAGTTATTAATAAACCACCCTCAATATGGATCTCATATTTCATTGGCCAGTAAGATTGTATGAGTTTGTGAACTGTTTTTTTTTCATGTTTTGCCTGCCATGAAAATGCATTGCTTTTAGTGCACTGAGCTAAGTGTCTGTTTCAGTTGCTGTTTTTAGTTCCTGCAGCAAATGTTCGGGAACGGTTTCTGCAAATCTTTAGGAGTATATCACTTTCTCATCTTCAAGGTCAATGCCACTTTCTGATGGCTGTTCTGGGACTGCTCTGGATAAAGCATTTGGTATCAGCATATCCTTTCCATGGTTATAGACCACTTTGTCGTATTTTTGCAGTTGCAGCAACATGCGCTGTAATCTTGCAGGAGCTTTACCTGTAGGCTTAGTGACAATGGTTTCCAGAGGTTTATGATCTGACTTCAGATAAACTGACAGCCCATACACATACTGATGACATTTTTTTAATTCAAAGTCAATTGGAAATAACAATTTCAATTTGTGCATTGTTTTGCACTGCACTTATCAGGGTTCTCAAGGCAAATTAAATTGGTTTTACCTTTTGCATAAGACATGCCACATGGCCACCTTTAGATGCATCACCATGAACTTCCACTGTTTCTTATTGGTCAAAGAAAATTAGAACTGGGGCATTTGATATGGCATCCTTTAACTGCTCCGGCTCCCATTGCCATTCCATATCTTTGCAAAACAACTGTCTAAGAGGTGCAGTTATATGTACTTGCTTCATCCCGAATGTACGTAGCTAGATATCTTGTCATATTGTACCTTACACTACTTTGCCTACTTATCAGTAGGAGGTGGCATGTCAGTGATCGCTTTCACCTTGGCATTCTCCAGCATTACACCATCTGCGGAAATGATGTGCCCCATGTAGAGAATAATACGGATTTGGTATGGAAGTCTCTCCTTGTTTAATTTCACATGCAGCTTACGTGTCCTGTCCATTACTGTTTTAAGTATAACAACAGGCTCCTCTTATGTGTTGTTTGCAATAATCATGCATAGCATCAGCTATTATATGAACACCTTTGATGTCTCCAAAAGATTAAAAGATTTTCTGCTTTAAAACTTCACTGGGCGATTTTATTCCAAACGGAAACCAAAGAAATTTGTATCTGCCCTAGGGTGTGTTAAAAGTACATAGGTCAGCAGATACACTGTCAAGCTTTATTTTCTAATAATTCTATTTCTCATTTAGACTTGTTTACAGGGTTTTTCTTGCTACAGTAGGTTGCTTTGGACATCTTCGGATGTTGAAATGGAAAAGTGCTGTCTTAATATAGCTTTATTGAGATCTCTATAGTCCAAGCACACCTGCAGATCTCCATTTTTCTTCTGTGTGATACAGTAACTACACCGTTTATCCATGCCATAGGATTAATGACCTTGCTAAATATGCCCTGTTGCAGAAGATCATCAACAGTCTGTTTTAATTAACAGTACTTGTAATACCGTAAGGTATCTTGCGAGAGACATATATTACTGTGCTGTCTGTAAAAATGTGACGTGTACCTGGAAATTCTCCCAAACACATACTTGTATAGTACAAGTAGCAGATATTTAGCTGTGGATGTCCCTTTGTGAGTTTATAGACTTTTCTTACTATTGTAAATCTAGCTGCACACAGGCTTAATTCCCTAACAGAGGAACTTCTGAAACATTTGTAACAATTTTATTTTTGGTAGCTCTTCTTCCTGTCAAATATATATAAGGCCGGTGATGTCACATGGTACAAGGCACAAATTCTATTGGTGGATGTACCATGTGAACATCAAACAAACTTTGTTGAGAATAACCTCTCAACCAAGTTTGATGGAATCACATGCTACCCTTTTTTGTGTGATGTGATGTTACCATAAAGGGAAGGAATCAAACGGCACATGATTGGTTGGTGGGATTCACATGGTACCCACCAACCAATCATTTACCATTTCATAATTTAGGGTGTCCATTGATTGACAATGTGGCTATCTATGCCCCAATTGAGGGCTTAGGTAGGCACAGTGACAATCGATGTCTAGTGTTTGTGTTTTTATTTTTTTGTAACATATATTTTGCTTGCTTTGGAATGGGCAAAAGCGCTACTAGCCAAATTTGGCCCATTACAATGTGTGGTGATGGGTGGGGTTGTGTAATTTTGTTGGGGGTTGAGGGGGTGGGTAAAGGGGGTACTTGCCCTGGGGTGGGTGGTAAGGCCTCCCTTGGGGGGGAGGGGGCGACAGGGTGGGGTTAACCCCTTAATGACATTAACATTTACTGCCCAATAAGGTAATGAAGAGGTTTTAATGGTTGGGTATTGGCCCTTTATTGGATGTTAGCAAAAATAAATTTGGACTTACTAGGCGCAAAGGTCTGCAGTAAAAAACACAATAGGGGTAAGAAACCAGATAGTATCAACACACAGATTTATAATATATTGTGTGCACAAAATGAATATTGAGTTCAAATAAATATAAAATGTTCTCAGTTAAATTGGATGTGTGGACTTGTTTTCTTCATGTTTCAGATACTGGCACACTGCATCTTATTTAAAAAGAAAACAAAGAATAGCATAGCTTAATACTCTTTTTAATAAGCAATAAAAAGGGAATTTACAAATTTCTTCTTGTTGAAGGCGCAGTTGAATACTATTTTTCAGCTTTGGTTTTGAAGGAACTCCTTGGTCCAGGCACTGCTCTTGCAGTTCTTACAGCTCACTCCGTCCAGGTCTACCAGGATCCTCTCTAAGGGGCCATCCGCTCCCCTCAGTGTAGGTCCCAGACCTTTTAGTTGTTCAGCTGTTGCAGTCCAGGCTCTCATCCTGGGCTGTGCTCTGGATTTGGGTACGTTTTTCTCCTTCCACGCCGAGAATGATCTCCGTCACTCAGTCTTACTTCCGGGTATGATGCGTACCGTGATGTCAGTGGTCGGCTACGATGGCTCACACAGGACATCCTAAGCGTTTCGCGAAGTTCATTTGCTTCATCAGGCTCCATCATGCGAACCTTTAAGGCTCGAGTGGTTCGTCCCACATATTGTTTACCACATCCACAGATCAACAAGTAAACTACGAATGTGGTATTGCAATGGATGAAGGATTTGATTTGGAATTCAGATCCAGTGACCGTGCAGGCAAAAAATCCATTTGATATGTGCTTGCAGGATATGCAGTTGATACATTTAAAGCTGCCTTTTGGTAAATCACTGCATTTTGAATGATATGTTTAAAACGAATTTGCAGAAACAATTTGCAATCGTTTTAGCTTTTTTTAAAACAAAGCGTGGAACCTTCTTATATACATTATTTAATAGAGGGTCGGCTGAAAGAACATTCCAATGTTTTCTAAAAATGTTCTTTACTTGATGAACTTGTGTGTTAAACTGAGTGATAAATGTTGGTATTTCTGAGTTCAAATCTCTTCGTGACTGATTTTTTCCATATTGACACCCTGCTCATGTGTTCTACTTCTTCAAAGGATCTCTTGAGATCAAGAGGTGAGGATTGGAGATTGCAGCGAGCAAAATCGGTATTTATACACCCCGGTGAGTACATTTATCTTTACCTTGTTAAAGAGATTTTTTTCTCGAAACGCGTAGGTGTGGGCTGTGTCACAATATGCTGCTTTTATAATGATCCATTAAATGTGATACTTTTTTTCTCCATGTGTGCGCTTTTTGCCTGACTTACTTAAGCCTTTGGAAGTAGTGCACAGTTTTCGCTTTCCATTACTCTATGCTTTCTATGAAAACGGAGGCACCCCTAACGGAGGACGAGAGGCTACAATCAAAACGTGAGTTATTGATTTCTACTTCTATTTCTCTACACCATTTATTATTCTACCACATTGATGTGTATATGTCTGGATACTAGAGTGTGCAGATTCCCTACTACAGTGCCAGTGGGATCTCTGCCAGCTAAATTGAATTTTTGTGGGTCATGATGTTAATATGGAGGTGTATTGAATACAATCTGATACCATAAGAGTATTCCATAAGAGGCATTCCTTATATATACTAAGAGCCAATACAGCAACTGGACCGGAGGTTTTGGAGCACCATGCAGCTTTTTTCGACATTGAGTGGTAGGTATACAGATGGACCATAGCGGGAAAATATGTGGTCCCTGCTGACCCCGTTCAGAGGTGGCAGTATTGGTGGTCAGGCGCGTGGAGGGATTAACACACCCAGCCCAACAAGTGTAAATGTGTTGTATGCCTACACAACAAGCTAAGAGACACAATTTCAACTTACACAAACCCATGGCACTGACACTAAACCCATGGCACAGACACTACCTGCCAACGGTTGCAATAGTAGTAACCCATCCATGATTCGTACACACACCTGTCAGTATCATCAGGGTATGGGTGGTGAAGCACCAGTACATGTGGTACATGTAAGGGTTTTGTGAGTGTACGTACTGTGTGTGTTGCCTGTACAGCAGGTAATTATGGCAGTGCTGGGCGTACTGTGGAGTTTGCTCGGGATGTGGGCACTGTATTAAAAGCGGGGTCTGTGGGATCAGCAGGTTCTGTGCTGTCTGCTGGGGATAAAGATAAAGGTACTGTTGGTGCAGCGAGGTTTGTTGGTGCTGGGCATGGGGTATTGCAGACATTGCTTCGACCACAACCATGATACCAGCATTGTGTGACATCCCGGGTTTCTGACATTTCTAGAAATTCCATGTGACATTGTTATATTGTAGAGGACCACGGGCATTGCGGGCATATATAAAGATATTCAGTGCGCCATCTGCGGGACACATACTGAATTGCAATTACATAAATAAACACCACAAATAATTCTGCTGGCTGACCGTTGTCAGCCCGCGAGCGAGCGCAATGAACGAAGTGTTGCCGCAGCTGGAATCTCGTGCCATGTCACCGAACTGAAACCAGTAAGCCTGGCTTCATCTGTGTAAGGAATTGGGGAACACGTCCCTTGCGGCATGTTCCCACTTTACCTGGCAATAGTACCGCAGCTGCTGCATCCTCCGCTCCCCTCTCTGCCTGTGCACGCACCCCCGCTCCAGTTACAGAGCGCGCGCGCACTCAGTCCTCTTCTGCTGCTGCCACGGAGCTTGGTCCTGCCTCCTCTGATCACTAGCGGCCTGTCAAGCTCTAATTTGCCCCTTGTCTCCTGTGTCCTATCCCGGCCTCCGCTGGGGCAGCGCCTCCGCTCCGCCCCCGCTCCTATTGGTTTCCTGTTACTACTTAGTTCCTGTTCCCTGTTGCTTTCCACAGTTGTGCCTTGTTCCAGTCTTGTCTTGCAGATTTAACCTCTTGTGTACCGACACGGCTTGTAAGTGAACCGTTTCTGTATAGTGACCTCGCCTTACCCTCGACTACGGCGGTTTCTCCAATCCCTGATCAAGGCTAATGGACTTCTACGATTCTACTATCTCCAGCCCCAGGATCCGGCGAGTATATAGATTAACCCTCTCTCTCCAACCCAGACCCGGCAATGCCAGACACTCCGCCTTTGTACCGTTCCACCTCAGTGCCGGGGTCTTGCCTTATTTGTGGGTAGTGTGAGCATTACAATCTGTAACTTTGATGTTTAGTTTCTATACAGAGATAGACAGTGGAAACCTGCACTGCACTTGTGTTCTGTCCCTGCAAAGCTTCGACTCCAGCAACAGTCAGCCAGGAAATGTTTGTTACATTAACGAGAATGACATTGTGTTCAACATTGTGTTCAATATACTCATCTTATAGTAGCCAAGTATGTGACAACCCTGTTTTAATGGATTAAGTGGTTCACCTTACCGTATCATCTTTTATATCATGCATAATCTTTTATGTCCTAACAAACTGTCCAACCTCAATTAAAAGTCTGATTCAAGCCAAAATTGTCTTTTTCATTTTGGCAAGAGCACTGTACTTCCTGAGAATCCTAATACTAAGATATTTAAGTATTTGATCGTTTGTAAATATTTAGTCATCATATTATTTTCATTAAATTGCACTCCAAATTCAAAGCACTCGCTGTTTACTCTCAAACTACACCATGGAATTATTCTTTAGGATGATGTTTACTTTTAAAGTATCTTCTACAACTATCCACTGACTTCATTGACGAGTTTTGAAGTTTCTCTAAGTGTATTATTTATTACTCTACTGGAAGCCATAATTTATGATCCAATTTATGAGATTGAATCCATTAGTGTGAACATTGGGGAAATAGTAACTTCTTACATTGTTTTACTTCCATCTACATATCTAAAAGAATATCAGAGGCCTTTACAGGAGTAAGATCAAAGGTGGCCTATATAAGGAAAAAAAGGAAATGAAACATAAATATTCTGTTTGTGGCATACTCTTAAAGGGCAGCAGAACATAATAAAAGGTGCATTACTTGTTACATTAGTGTTTTCTGTTCCTCAATCCGCCTGTAAAATCATAAAGAAATGTTTCCATTATTAGCAGGGTACCCCTCTCATTTCCAAACTAGGTGATGAATCACTGCAGTAAAGTGCTGTGATAAAAAGTATTACGTGTCCTCATGGTGCTCAAGTCTGGATGAAGATGTGTATTATATATAAACCTTATATTTCACAACACAGTACAGTGACAGGTAATTTATTGTTATTATTATTATTATTATTTATTGTGATTATTATTATTTTGTGATAACTTATTCTGTGTCCTTTAATCCATAAATTTTCTTTTCTGATATTGTTTACAATATTTTTGCCTTTGAAGGGGGATTTTTTTTAGTACAGATTTAGGATTTACAAGAGTGTAATTATTTTTGGCATAATTCCATTGTGTCATCACGAGCTTCCGAAATGTCTTTTAATTGTGTAATAATCTAAGTGTATAAATGTTTTGATACCTAGTTTTCCTGCAGCTGGCTGCACAGTTACAACATCAGCAGCAAAAATATCAGCAGCACCAGCAGGAACAAGATATAATACAGCAGATGGGAGCTGTGCTAGTAGTGAGTGTCCAAGTTTCAGCAGGCCACAATCTTAATGTCAGTGACCCGGAGTTTGGAGTCAGGCTAAGATTGAAACTCCTGATGAAGCCCATGAGCGAAACGCATAGGGTTTAACGGGATCCTTTACTACACATTTCCCTGGTACCAGAGCCTTAGATACCGGAAGTGACAACTCTAATTGATACCAGTCAAGAATAATGCAATAGTGGGATAGTCAAGCCACAGTGAGACCATTGACACTCTGTATAGAGTATAAACTTCAAAACCAATACATTTTCATAACAGTTTCATTGGGAGTGTGCACTTTAATATGTTTTATTTTCTTATATAAAATTGTCAAAAACTATCTGCACTATCTTTTGTTATATGTTTTATCTGAGATCCACGTCTTCCCCAGTGTGCTGTGTGCGAGTATTCTGAGGTGGTGGGAACACTGCATACCTATACAGTAAAACCACTTAATTTGCTCAAGATTTGTTTAATATGATATTTTACACTCCCCGTTCCTTTTTTCCTTTGACTAAGATGGGACCAGATGATGATACGCAGGCATTCCTGATCACCTTCAAAAGTGTGGCTACAGTCTCCCAGTGGCTTCAGGAGGAATGGGTAACTCGTATAGCCCCACAGCTAGTGGGTAAAGCACATGTAGCTTACTACGCCCTTCACAATGCTGCAGCTCTGAGCTACTCCATGGTCAAGGCTGCCTTTCTAGATCAGTTGGGGGTGATGAAAGAAAACTACCAATGGCAGTTTCGAGGTGAGGGTTTTTATCCTGGTATGCAACCCCATGCCTTGGCGCAGCATTTACGAGACCTCTGTTGACGGTGGTTACAACCTGAGGCATGTAGTTCCAGTGAAGTAGCAGAACTGATTGCTTAGAAAAATGTATCCAAGTTTGCCTTCAGGAGAAAAGCAATGGGTCTGTCACCAATCGGCTATTCCTAGAAGCCACCAAGCTAATGGAGAACTTTGTGGCAGCAAAACTTTATTGCATGGGTGGGTCTGATGTAGGGAAATATCAGCCTTTAAACCCCAAATCCTCCTACTAGAAGTGGTCTGAACCCCCCCAAAGGTACTAGGAAAAGGTGTTGTTTCTGTATCTTTTAAAGCTTCTAGGAACAAATTTAAGCCCTCTGAGGCAGTATGGAGGACCTAATAGACATCAGCAAGGGGTCTCTGGGATGGCGTCCCAAGGAGTCCCAGCTGAAATTCCAAAAGGCGGGAAGGATCCCAGATCCACCACAGATCCCAGAATATGTTTTTCATGTAATGAGCCCTGTAACATGTCTCAGTACTGCAGGCTATAAATACATACTCGTTATAGTAGATCATTACCAGGTACCCGGAAGCTGTTCCTTTGAGAACAACATCTGCTAAAGTTGTACAACAAATAAAAATATTACTTGTGAGCACATTCACATGTCTTAGACAGGTCTGCAACCCTGCTTTTCATCATTATTTCCTAGCATACAGTGCTTTCACTGCAGCAAAAGTTGCAGCAATAGAGCTAATTAAGTTCTTCTCTTGGGTGGGATTTTCTACTGAAATGTTCTATCCAGGCTAATGAAAGAGGTCTATGAGCTGTTAAGATTGAAGTCGATACAAACCTCTGTTAATCATCTCCAAACAAATAGGCTTGTCGAGCGCTTGTTAAGGAAGTTTATCTCCACTGATACACGGCATTGGGATAAGCTGCTCCTCCCACTTTTCGTTGCTAACTGCGATGTTTCCCCGGTCTTCAACAGGATTTTCATCTTTTTAATTGCTTTATGGAAGACAACCAAGAACAAATCCCAATATGTGTTATACATAAGAGAAAGTCTATATATACTAAGGCTAGGTCCCCAGTGGACATGGCGCGGGTGACGGCATACGCGGCGCACACCAGATACAGACCTCTATCAGGTATGCCCCAGTAGCTTCGTGTGTGGGCACTCATATATCGTGATGGCAAGTCTGATGGCCGGGAAGACAAGAATGTTGCCTTCCCATGCGGTGACGCGATCACGTGTTGTGCGGACAGCCAATGGCAGGGCAGATCGTGTGGACCAATAGGAGTGCAGGTATTGTTGACCATCATGGCTGCCCTCCCCCACCATCATTGTCGCGCTCCCATGCATCCTATCGCTCCACAATAGACCGCAGATCACGGCTTTCACCCGTGCACACCCCGCCAAGCTGCCAGGTGCACATGCAGCAGTGACCACTGGGGCCGTAGCCTAAGGGTGTTTGCACAGGAGAACCTACGAGAAGCACAAAAGGCACAGGAGATGCGTTATAATAATGGAGCCCTGGTAAGAGAGTTTCACCCAGGAGATAAGGTACTCCTTCTTCCTAGTACACAGTCGAGGTTGTTGGTAATATGGCAATGTCCCTTTGACATAAACCAGAAATTAGGGCCTGTAGTGAAATATTACAGCCAGGAAAAAAAAAACAGATTTATCATACACGTCTTTTGAAGCCCTGGAAGGATCAAGAAATCTTGTTTATTTCAGTAGGAGATTAGGAGTTAGATGTGGGGCCACAGGCAGACACAGTTCAAAAACGGGATAGTGTTCAATTAGAGGAGAATCTCTCCTTAGACCAGAAAATACAGGCACAAGATACCGTTAAACGATTCTCAGATGTATTCTCTCTGTTAACAGGGAAAACACATCTGATTGCAAAACACATTGAAAGTGAACCAGGTAAGAAATTGAAACAAAAACCTTATCGCATGCCTGAAAAATGAAGGGAAATAGTAAAATTGTAAATGGAAAACATGCTTAAATTGGGGTTTGTAGAAAGGTCACAGAGGGAATGGTGTAGCCCCATTGTGTTAGTTCCTAAGCCTGATCAGTCTACAAGATTCTGTATTTATTTTAGAAAAGTGAATACAATTTCTAAATGCAACACGTACCCCATGACGATGGTTGATTAATTATTGGAGAGGTTAGGCCAAATAAATCACAACATTGGATTTGACCAAGAATATTGCTTGATTCATTTAACAGAAAAGTCACAAGAAAAAAATGCTTTTGCCACTCCCTTAGGTTTGTTTCATTTTTGGACCATGCCTTTTGGGCTACACGGTGCCACTACTACCTTCCAGTGGCTTAGGGATCAGGTGTTATTACCCCATAACAGCCATGCGGTGGCCTACCTTGATGATGTAATTATCTATTCTACAGACTGGGAATCACATTTAGCCAAAGGTTCCTTAGTCAAGTCTAACTGCCAATCCGTAAAAAAAAAAGTTCAAAATTTGGGAGAAAATTAGACCAGGAATTTAGGCTATAGACTTGGCAATGGGAAAATAAAACCTGTATGTAGTAAGGTACAGTAGAAGCAATGATGGATTCTCCGGTGCCAACAACAAACACGTAAGACCTTCTTTGGGCTTGGCAGGATATTATAGAAAATTTGTACCCTCTTTTTCCTCTGTCTTTGTCCCACTTACTGACCTAACTAAAAATATAGCACTTAATTAGGCTCAATGGACAATACAGTATGAGGAAGCATTTCAGGGAGTGCAGAAAATACTCTGTTCAGAACAAGTGCTTCAGAGCTCAGACTTTAGGAAACCTTTTGTTTTACAAACAGAGGCCTCAGAAGTAGGTTTCGGGGCCATATTGTAACAAGAGACAAGTGGGGATGAATTTTCTATTCTATACCTGAGTAGGAAACTGTTAAGAAGAGAACAGGCCTACTCAGTGATAGAAAAAGAATGCTTGGCGGTAAAGTGGGCAGTGTTTGGTGCTCGGGTATTACCTCATGAGCACCAAATTTACCCTGGTCACAGATCATGCTCCCCTTGAATGGCTTCAAACTATGAAGGACGCAAACCCCATAGTCACACGGTGGTACCTCGCCCTTCAACCCTTCTCTTTTTTTGGCTCTAGCATAGGGCCAATGGACTACACCTGAATGGGGATTTTTGGACCCGGGAAGAGAGAGATATTTCAGATGGTGTGTGTGCGGTGAGGGGCGAGGGATGTGAAGGAGTAATCTACATACCAAATCCTCATATAATATTGCACATATATTAGCAACATATATCAAGGGTTGTGATGTTTTTTATAACTAAAATAGACATATATATTTAATAAGGAAAAGACGTGTGTGTGAATATTATCATATTCAGACATGAGCCTACAATATACCCACAATCAGATTATATTATCCACTGATTAACTGTGGATCAGATGATCACATAATCCACATTCAACCTCTCCACAATCTGTCCATATATATATATCAGTGGACCGAACGTTAAATGCACAAATGGACCAACTGCCAGATTATGAATCTTAAGGGTTATATCAATTAATCCAATTCATCTCGATATTTCTAAATATGTATAGGCAAAGGGTCCAAATCGCAACATATAACAATCAATTCCATATCCCCCATTTTATGTAGTAATTAAAATGAAAATTAATACACATAACTACACTATCAGGAGCATCTTCTATAATATATATATATATATATATATATATATATATATATATATATATATATAAAATCTCAAGAAATTACTTAGGTTCCACTCTGTGTTCAAGCCCTCCGGGATTCTTGTTCTTAATAAAAAAATCCATTGTGCCTCTCTACGATCTAATATTTTCTCTGTATCTCCTCCACGTTCATTACGTATAATCCTGTCAATTCCCCAAAATGCAAAGTTTCCAATCCCTCCATTCCTACACTCACAAAAATGCTTGGAAACCGGATGCAACAAATCCCCTTTCTTGATCAATCTGATATGTTCTTGCATCCTTGTTTTCAAGTTTCTTTTTGTCCTACCGACATATCTCTTGTTACAACCACATATAATCAAATATATTACGAATAAAGAATTACAATTAATAAAGCTCTTAAACTTATATTTTTTCTTTGGTGTATAACTAGAAAATGAATTGGAGGGCTTCATATATCTGCACATATTGCAGGTTCAACAATGAAAGGAACCCTTAGTAATGAATGAATTAGTCTGCTGACTCACAGAAGTGACCTCGCTAGGCGAGACATATGAAGCTATAGTTTTCGCCCTATGAAATACACACCTAGGGCCCAATTTCATATATTCAGTTAACCAATTGTTCGTTAATATAGAAATTGATTCTTCCCTGATAAACACAGAGGCAAAGGATTTGTTTAATACCTCTACTTTTTCCTTATCTCCAATAATCTGCCTGCCCATCTCACACTGAAAAGGTCCTATATTTTCTTTTCTCATTTTTTTTTGTTCTTAAGGTACTTAAATAACTTTTTAGGGTTTATCTTAGTTTCTATTACAATCCTTTTTCATTATCCATTTTTGTATGTATGTCTTTATTTATATAGCGCCATTAATGTACTGTACATAGCGCTTCACATCAGTAATACATATTACAATCATTTAAATAACAAAAATATAAATAACACATAAAGGGGAGAAGTGCTTCAGACATAAAAGTAACATTTAGCTAAAGGAGTCCATGCTCTGAAGAGGTTACAAACTAATTGGTTGGTAGGAAAAAACGTACAGAGACAGTAGGAGGGTGTTCTGATAAGTGCATCTGCAAGGGGCCAAGGTTTATATATGAGGTGTAGATTATCCGACATAGAGCTACTCATATGCTTCCTTAAGCAGGTGTGTTTTGAGATGGGTCTTAAAGGTTGATAGAGGGGGTGCTAGTTGGATATTGAGAGGAAGGGCATTCCAGAGGTGTGGGGCAGTCAGTGAAAAAGGTTTAAGGCGGGAGAGGGTTTTAGATACAAAAGGGGTAGAGAGAAGACATCCTTGAGCAGAATGCATGTGTCGGGATGGTGTATAGCTAGAAATTAGGGCTTAGATGTAAGGGAGCAGAAGAGTGTAAAGCTTTAAAAGTGAGGAGGAGAATGGAGTATTTGATACGGAATTTGATAGGAAGCAAGGAGAGGGATTTCAGCAGGGGAGACGCAGAAACAGATTTCGGAAATAGTAGAGTGATTCTGGCAGCAGCATTTAGGATAGATTGTAGGGGAGGCAGGTGAGAGACAGGAAGGCCGGACAGCAGGCGGTTACAGTAGTCGGGAAGGGAAAGAATGAGGGTCTGTGTGAGTTTTTGCACTCGAGCAACAGACTAATTTGATTGCCCTTTTGCAACTTTGTTACATTCCTTATAATTCTGGGATGATGCCTTTGTCCCTTCTGACTTCAAGAATCTGAACGCCCTGCCTCTTCTTTTTCATTTCCTCGCCTACCTGTTCATTTTGCCACATTAGTTTTGACTTATTTCTTTTATATTTATTACCCAAGGGTATACACTGATGAGTGTGCTTTTCTAACAATGTTTTAAAGACTGGCCATTTATCTTCTACATTTTTCCTGCAAAAACATCATCCCAATATATCACTTGTAGATTAGTCCTCAGTTTATTAAAATCTGCCTTTCTAAAGTTTAAGGTTTTTCTTGAACCCAAGTAATCTGTTTTTTGACCATTTAGTTCAAATGAGACCATGTTATGATCACTGTTACCCAAATGTTCCCGGACTTGTATATTTGTTATTACTTCTACATTGTTTCATATTACCAAATCCAGTATTGCCCCTCTCCTGGTTGGTTGCTCATGTAATTGTCTTTAAGCACCCCCAAAAACCTCTTTCCCTGTGTTGTAATGCTAATCTCATTGCCCCAGTCTATGTATGGAAAATGAAAATCACCAGTTACAAGCTTCTGTTTTAAATAGGGACACACGGGTGTGTTAGGTTAGTAATCAACTAACCACACCCACTGCAGGCTCATTCAGGCAGGAGAGAGAAAAAAAAAGTTAGTTACTGGCTTTCAATTACCACACACTATGAAAAGAAATTAACCCATTGTACTCTCCCCTTTGCATTTGCAATGTTTTGCATTGTATTAAAGTATAATAACGTATACAGTGTGTCTCTAACGTGTCTAAATAATGTATATATCTCTAATAATGTATACAGTATATCTCAACAGTATAAAAAGGGTTCAAAATTATAATGGTTTTAGAATTCTGGACAGTACTTTCAATACAGTGTCGGTTAGGTACAATTTTTATGGGCTACCATTTGCAATAAAATCATCAAGTGACATTTTTCAAAGAAAAAAACATGAAAGCTTTGGAAATATTGAGGGTGTTGACATCATTAGTAATGACATGATCATTGCATCTAGCGCTTAAAGTGATCATCATGATGCCATATTAAAAAAGAATTGGGGCAGAGCATGAGAACTGAATGTCAAGCTCAACAAAGATTAGCCACAATACCAAGAGAAAAAAAATAAACAACATTATATATATATATATGTCATTACAATGGAAGGCAAAATGACAGGCCATACAAAGGTAAAATCAATCACAGAGATACCATCAGAACAGACAGGAAAGGGCCGCAAGAAATGATCACATACAGTATCTGGCTGAATACATTCCAGAATAAGCAGATATTACAACACCACTCAGGATACTAGTTTGCAAGGCCGTAGACTGGCATTGGCATCCTGAATAACAATACTTTTTACAGGACCTAAAGAGTACAATTTCTACAGCCTCGATTTCATGTTTCTTTGATCCAAAATGTCTTGTAGAAGTCATGCAAACACTTTCAAAGATTAACTTAGGAGCATGTCTGATGAGTCTTCAAAAATAAATGCTCTAAAAGATCAATGAGAGTAATATAAGTGTAGATAAGTGCAAAAACAAAAAAGATCACAAGCAGGTGGCAAACTTAGTCAAGGCATTGCTAATGTCATAGAAAACTGTTTTTCAACAGGCAGAGCCCCTGAAGCCTCATTATGTTTTGCACAGAGCTTATGGTAAGGTACTGTATGAGCTGATTCATTTACTTCAAAGTAGCCAAACCCATTTCGATGTGAATATAAAAGGGGTACATCTCTGTTATGAACTCACTCCACAGTCAGCTCCAGTACTGCATTGTCCTTCCGATTCCTGCAGAAGCAACATGTCTCACCAATCTCATCAATCCACACATGGCGGCTCTGGGCACAAGAATTTCAGCTCTTCCTCAGCTTGTTTTTCATCTTTCAGCAAACACAGTGGGAGCTCATTCACTTCAAAGAAAGTATCCATGGGTCACAAAGCGCTACCTTGTTTTGGAAGTAAAAGTGTCTATGGTCATGGATCAGGAGGGCATAAGATCTCAGTTGGAAGTTGCCGACCAGTGGGAAGTGGACATGGATATGGAGGATATGGTGGCGGATATGGTTTAGGTGGATCTGGCTATGGATTTGGGGGATCATCCTGCTCTTCAGGCATCACCAATGTTACTGTGAACCAAAGTCTCCTGGCCCCACTCAATTTGGAGATTGATCCAAACATCCAGAGAATGAGGACAGATGAGAAGGACCAAATCAAGGGTCTCAACAATCAGTTTGCCTCTTTCATTGACAAGGTAAGGTGAACATGCTGAACATCCTATATCCAGTACTTGGGAAAGTGGCTAGGCCATGCCCTGGCATGAATAACCTGCATCAAACAAGATATGTAAAACAATCACCAAATAAACATGGCATAGAAAATATTTTTTTGTTCTCACAGCTTTACATTTGTTAACACTATCTAAAATGCTAAAATATTACTTGGATTGTAAGCTCCCTGTAACAGAGATTCATTTCCTGTTGTATACGTTTATGTTTTTTGCACTTATTGTGTTATAATAATGCAATTTATATTCTACTGTTTCTTTTATATAGCACTGTGTACATTTTTGTGCAACATACAATTTTTCATAACATTAAAAACAATTTAAACAGTCTCTCGGCATCAACATTCCAACATACAAAAATAACTCCATATTTCTTTAAGATGCAACTACAGTTACAGATCTCTTTACTGTGAAGTGAAAAGTACAATATGACAACATTAGGAAGAACATTTTAATTTGTCATACTTTATAAATGATTTTCAATTATATTGCAATGTTTTTATTTAAATCTATTTCTTTTATGAACAAGTCATCATTGGCAAAAATTGACAATTTCAAAATACTCATTATTTTATTTAAGGAAACTTAGGTGTTCCAAACATTTAAAATTATTTTCACAATGGTTTATTTATACTGTATAAATATTTTATGTGTCCTAGGTGCGATTCTTAGAGCAACAGAATAAAATGCTTGAGACCAAGTGGTCCCTTTTACAAGACCAAAGAACTGCTAGATCTCAAATTGAACCTCTCTTTGAGGCCTACATTAGCAGCCTCAGGAGACAGCTGGAGAATCTGGGATGTGAAAGAGCGCGCCTGGATGCAGAAAGAAGGAATATGGAGGAAGCAGTAGAAGAATTCAGAAGAAAGTATGTATATTAGGAGACATGTTTGTTCTCTATACACTGCGAAATACCATCAAAACCATATACTAAACTACAAGCACACAACTTAATAAAATGTTCTTACCCAACAGATATGAAGAGGAAATCAACCGACGCACAGCTGCAGAGAACGAATTTGTTGGGCTTAAGAGGGTAAGTGTCACGTGATGAACTGTACAAATTATAGTCTTTTTTCATAAAGGTCCAAATATAACTTTGGATCAGTAAAATAATTCTTTCAGAACATTAAAGCAGCATTTCCTCTTGCCAGTTTTTGTTTGTTTTGTTCCTTACATTGCAATGATCTAATCTGCCGATTGATCAATTCTCCCATGATCGATCGGTGCCAATTTCAAAAGAGGAAGTTATGTGGCTTCCTAAATGGTTGCTATGGCAACCAAAGGCATTTTAGTACATTAAAAAGCATTAATAAGGGCATAAATAGAGGGGAAATCATACAATATTATCTAATACTACAGAACTCATTTGTTTAAAAAAACACATATAGGATTTTGAAGGAAATGCTGCTTTAATTTCAGAAGCATTGTATTATAAGACCTAACATTGAATGAATATACTTATCTATTTGTATCTTCCCTGTAGGAAGTTGATGCTGCTTTCATGGGCAAAGCTGAATTACAAGCAAGGGCGGACTCCCTGACTGATGAGATCAACTTCCTGCGCACTCTGTTTGATGCGGTATAAATATGGAGCTTCTTAATCTTCTTATTCTTTAATTTGTTGAACAACAGATTTGGTACCATTTTCCTAAAATAAGAAATAATGATTTTACACCACATACTTTGAAATGGATACTCACCTTTCTGTATAAGAATTAGAACTTAATTTCTAGCAGCTACAACATGTAGACATCTTTTTTGTAATTTTATCTATGCCATTTCTTAGGGGGGGGGGGGGGGTGGAAATGACAGTAGAACAATATATGGTTGAGAAATTATCTTTCATAATGAAGGGACCTTTTCCATATGGTACCTGTACTTCATCAACACATATATCACTGTTTTCTCTACTTTCCAGGAAATATCTCAGCTTCAGGCTCAGATCTCAGATACATCAGTCGTTGTTTCCATGGATAACAGCCGAGACCTGGATCTGGATGGCATCATTGCTGAGGTCAGATCTCAATATGAGGACGTTGCTAACAGGAGCAGAGCTGAAGCAGAGGCCACGTACCAATCAAGAGTGAGTCTATTGAAAGCAGATTCAAAGAGTCCCGATCTAAAGTTTCATGTACATATAGCATACACATGCTATATAGTACTCTACTAAAATATAACCTCTACACTATACTAATTGTAATACTATACTGTATATGGTCATACATTTTTCAATCCTCCATAATAGCGTAAATATAAGATCATCAAGCTATTTGGTTTTAGATACAGTTAGATGCTTCACACCAATGCTTCAATCTACTCTCACTTGATTTTTTCTCTTCAGTACGAGGAGCTGCGCTCCACTGCAGGCAGTTATGGGGATAATCTGCGCAACACTAAACAAGAGATTTCTGAGCTCAACCGTCTGATTCAGAGACTGAAGGGAGAAATAGAGAGTGTGAAAGATCAGGTAAAATTTATACATGTATAATATGTATTCTTACGTGATTAACAAACAATGATATCTTCCTTAATATACAAGATAACATTAACTGTATAGTATATATTAAAGTACATATTTACTCTGTCTGAAATTAAGAATGAAAGTATTATAAGAAGACTTGGTTATTTGTCCATTAAACTATGTGAAATAGTGAAAATCCTAGCAATGTTATATTTATTCATGTATAGTGTAACATATAGGGGCCTATGCAGAGAGCAGCGCTATTTCAAAACTCGCCATTTTTTGGAGAAATTCGCGCAGAAAACAGCAGAAAATGGCGAGTTACGAAAAACGCGCCAATTTTTTTTTTCTATTTCTAAAACTCGCCTCGCGGCTGGCGAGAACCTCCATCTCGCCAGTTTTAAAAATATCCTAATGCAGAGAGGCGCGAACGGCATCTAGCGGCTGTTCGCGCCAATAAAATGGCGCGATTGTCTCCTTTTTGCCTCGCCAGGAAAAGTTGGCAAGAAGCTGCCGCTCGCGGCCATAGGAAAGGAAAAAAAAAGGCGCAATTTTTTTTTAACACATTTCTGCAGCGCGCATCTTGCCAATTTAAACTCGCCACACGCATTCATGTTAAACATTGCAGAATTCGCACATTTCTGCATATGGAGAATAAAACTCTCCAAAAAAGCTACTTTTTATTAAACTCGCCAATTTTAAAATTCGCTGCTCTCTGCATAGGCCCCACAATCTTTTATTTACTTTGTGTTTTACCAGCGCGCTAGACTGGAAGGTGCCGTAACTGAGGCTGAGGAACGTGGGGAGATGGCCGTCAGAGATGCCAAGTGTAAACTGACTGAGCTGGAGGATGCCCTGCAGAAAGCTAAGCAGGACATGGCTCGCCAGCTCCGTGAGTACCAGGAGCTGATGAATGTGAAGCTGGCTCTGGATATTGAGATCTCCACCTACAGGAAACTGCTGGAGGGAGAAGAGTCCAGGTGAGTGAAGGTTATGCAGCATGTAGATAGACTGTCAATGTAGAAAAGTCTTTCTAACCGAATTATTATAGAAACAATATATTAAATTAGCACAGTGAGCTGCCAGTTCTACAGTGACATAAATGTCATGCATTGAAGGATATGTACATACATGTTATAAATAATAGTTATACAGTATATGTAGAAATGTGACTTTGAACTTGGAAACTAACTAACAAATGTATCTTTATTTCAGGCTGGGTGGAGAAGGTTCTGTTAGCATCTGTAAGTAAAGAAGTGATTCATGTTTATGTTTGTATACTATTCCAGCTATTTAAAACTGAAACTAAGAATGAGCTAAAGTTTCACAGGCATTAAAAGAATAGAGGTACTAGCTGCTAGTTGAACCACTTTGCGGGAAGGTGCCTATTGTACAGAAGATATCTAAAATCAGTTTTTTTTTTCCATCTCAAGATTTAAACTTCTTTGTCTTTTATTATACTCCTGTCCTGGAACAAATGTTAAGTTGGACATTAAGATTTAATTTTCTACATACTATTATTTCCACTAACATTTCCAGTCATTGACTCTTTCTTTCAAGCTCTTTGGAAGTGCAAATATGAGAGTATACTATTGAGTATGAAACTAGTTAATCCAGTTTTTTTTTTACATCTGACACAGATCTGCATGCCAGGCAAGATTACACCAACTCAGACTTGATTGAGTAAAAAAAAATACAAAAGAAACACCTTACACTCAAAAGTTAATACTGTACATCACATCTTCCTTCCTATTTCTTTATATAAATGCCTAACAATTGCTTATTGAGAAGAAAAAGACGGGCAGAACACTTCAATCTGTTGATATTAAAATACATGTAAAATATTAGCTCAGATTTTAGGGCTAAATCCCACTTAGTTAATACTTCCTTTAAAATGTTTCATCCCTAACACGTTGCTTCTTTCTTTACAGCTGTGCTTCACTCTAGTACTGGATCATCACACTATGGTGGAGGTGGACACCACCACAAGAGCAGATGTGGCAGTGTCTCCCAAGGAAAACATGGCTCAGGACATGGCCAGTCCTGCTAAAATGGAATTAGCTAATTAATAGATTACCTTCATGTTGACGGCTTCTATAGGTTCCAGTTCGCTACAAAAACCCCACTATCACATTAAACCACTGATTGCACATCTAGGGTAAAAGCAAAAAGTACTGTGCTTACATTTAGACAAATGTATATTTTGAGCATTACATTTTGAACATGAATCTAGTACAGCTATAGAAACCTGGTTACTCTGTTTGGTACCATTGATGTTATTATAACAGGTGGTGTAACAAACAGAACTGATAGTCAGTACATTTTGTTATTGAAGCTCTCAATGTGAAGTAATTAATATACAAAATCTTGTATCAGGGAATTCCTGCATTCTTCTGATATAATCACTGAATGATTTTCAAACCTTGGTATTCTTCACTTTTCTTTACTGTTTTAAATGATAAATTTATCAATTGGTTTCGCTTGAATTTGTAATACTCGAGTAAGTGGAAAATGTCAAATTAAGTTCCTCTATCAAAGTCTAATCGCAATAGTAAAATGCAATGTCTATTGTTTAACTGAAACAATCTGTTTTTCTGTCTGTTCAATAAACTGCTATTTTCATGCTAAGGATTGGCACAAATGTTTTCTATTTAATTGCACATTCATTAGAAACTCTAAACATAATAGTTCTATATAATCCTACCACATAAGAAAACTTGTTTTTATTTGAATGTATTGTAAATGGGTTTGCTAAAAAACGAATCAAACAAGACTGAGACACACAAAAAGATATTACGTGTTACTGTGATCAGTGGAATACATCGGGAAAACAAATGATTACTTATCCCAGTGGTTTTCAACCTTTATTTGGTTTCAACCCTTGCATCCCCTCCCCCATCGCTCGCCCCCCTATCGCTCTTCCACCTCTGCGTCTCTCTTCCCCCCCATTTCTCTCCCCCCATCTCTCTCCCCCGTCTCTCTCGCCCCTCACACTCCCTCTGACTTACACACACACACACACACACACACACACACACACACACACACACACACACACACACACACACACACACACACACACACACACACACACACACACACACACACACACACACACACACACACACTCCCCCTCTGACTTACACACACACACACACTCCCCAACTCGCTTACACATACACACACACACACAGACACTCCCCCTCTGACTTACACACACACACTTACTCTGAAACACACAAACTCTTACTCTGACACACACACTATTACTCTGACACACACACACTCTTATTCGGACACACACACACTCTTATTCGGACACACACTCTTATTCGGACACACACACTCTTATTCGGACACAAACCCACTCTTATTCTGGCACAATCCTACTCTTATTCTGACACGAACCCACTCTTATTCTGACACAAACCCACTCTTATTCTGACACAAACCCACTCTTATTCTGACACAAACCCACTCTTATTCTGACACACACACTATTACTCTGACAGACACACTCTTACTCTGACAGACACTCTTTCGCAGACACTGACACTCTCATGCAAACACTGAGGGGCTTATTCTAGTAGCCTCAATAACCAACTTTGAAGGTTTTTGAGCTGTTCTCGTAAGGTAGCTATTCGGAAAGCCTCCATAAATTGGTTAAATCGTGCGGTGAAAGCATTTTATCGCGATTTCTGTCTCCTGGACAAACAGGCCGTGTGGTAGCCGTCGAGAAGCCCCAAATTGGAATTTTGATAAAATAGTGCAATTATAGTAACCTTGATTGTCTTATTGGGGGGTCTGGAATTGCGATTTTATCGCTAGAGAGAAGCTGGTGAGAAGGATTGCGAGAGAGTGTCTTAGAAAAAAAAATACATTTTTTCTCCATCGCATTGATGCCAGGGGTCTACGTAGCTGATACACATTAATACCAGCACCGGGGCCCCCGGCATGAATCCGATGCATGAAAAATGCATTTACAGGCAGCGTCATTACCGTAGCAACTAACCGCTAAGGCAATGAAGGGGTTAACTACCAGTGCCCGGCTTATTGTGGGTAACAGGGGTGGGTGAAGGGGTGTAAGTCCCATGGTGGGTGTTTAGGCCTTGCGGGGGGGGTTACGGGAGGAGTTAACCCTTCATTACCTTAGCTGTTAATACCACTAAGGTAATGAAGGGGTAAACCTTACTGCTACCCTCCCGGTAGGTAAACTAATACCCACCTCCTCTACCCCCAATAATCCACCCAACACATACCGTACAGTAATGGGCAAAATTACTATTATCCAGATATTTAGAATAGTGCATTTGCCCATTCAAAATAAAACAATATACAGCAGCATAAAGTAACTAAAACGTCTACTTACCTCTGCCAGGATGAAGGGCGTCCTCGTCACCATCCTCCACGTCCATGTCCTTCGTTGGCAGGAACACAAGAATAAAAAATACAATCTAATGTCCCCTAACCCTTAATCACCTTAGCGATTAGTAATCGCTATAGTAATTAAGGGGTTAAACCACCTCCCCCACTACCCATCGGAGGACTAACCACCCAACCCGGGTCCACTATCCCCACCTTCTACCCATTGATTGGCACAGTAGCACAGCATGCCCATAAAGTATGGGCATGATAAGCTACTATAGTAGTCAATTGACACCATTAAAAAATGAACAGGCCCAAAAATACAGAACAATAAAAGAAATGTAACCCCTAACAAACATAACAATTAGATTAAACGCCTAAACAATCCTAAAATGTAATTTAAAAAAGCCCTACAAATACATAACAATTAACTCAAAACAATAAACAGAAATAGAAAACACAGCAAATAATTCAAAACAAGCATTTGCAAAAAATTGCATTGGCCATCACTGTATTTATCTGTACCCTAAAGGGGTATAGATAAATACATTAGCAGTCAATGGGCAAAAAAAACATTAAAAAAAATTACAATTAAAAAACCTGTAAAATAAAAGTTACATACATTCAATATTTTTCTTACCTTTTGAAGTTTTCACCTTCCAAATCCCGGCTTATCAGGAAACTTTCGACCAAAGACGTCATCCTCTGACATCCCGACAAGCTTGGCGATGCTCCGTGAACAGGTAAAAAAAATCTTCTTTCTTCTATCTTTTCTTCCATCTTGAATCTTCTTTCTTTGTAATCCATTGAAACCCCATGTTAAATCCAAAATGGATGTTGACTCGACGGCTTCTTAAGCTAAAATGAGACGGAACAGGCCGACATCACATTTTAGGTTTAGATGGTCCAGGTCGAATCTAATTGACATGCTTTCCCCCCCCCCTTTTTTTTTAAAGAATGTGACGTCATCTGAAAGGGAGGTACATCACATCCTTAAAACCACATGGATGCCATCCCATGGTACTACAGCCAATGGGATTGAAGACAATCCCATTGGCTCCTGTACCATGTGACATGTTACATGTTTTACAAAGTATATGACATCACTTTAAGGGATGAAAAAAGTCCAAAGGAGAGAGGGGTCATCAATATGGTAGTTTAAGTCCCCAAGGAGAAGAACAGGGGAGTCTGAGGAGTAAAAGAAGGAGAACCAGGATTCAAAGTGAGAGAGAAAGACCAAAGGGGGGCGAGTAGAGGTAGGTGGGTGATAAATGACAACCACATGGAAAGGAAAATGAGAAAATAAAACCAGACTGCGTGAGCCTTAGAACAAAGAAAAGAAAGAGAGGGAGGAGTAGGACAGTCAGACTGAGTGAACAAGGTCTATGTTTTGGCAAACAGGAGCAGAGCGTGAGAGAACAATAAGTAATGTACAGAAATACATATGTTAGAAAGGGAGCATACATTCCAAAGGGCACAGGAGAAAGAGAGAGAGGAGGAAGGTTGAGACGGGATGGGGACCAGGATTGGGAGAGATATCTCCAGAAGCAAGGAGGAGAAGTAAGGCAAGAAAGAGGATGTATGAGGAGGATTTGTAGGGGTGAGTTTTAGAGCAGGGGTCCTAGCTGAGTGGAATAAAAGGGTGCAGATAAGAAAGCAGTTCCTGTGAACTGAGAAGTGGAGAAGGAAGGAGAAATAGGGAAATATGAATGGAGTTAGCGACATAAGGCTTTTATAAAGAAAAGGGTAGTTTGAAAAGACGGTTAGAGCAAAAATAAATAGCAGAGGAGACATAACAGTATTGCAAGGTCAGTGTTGAGTAGCTAGAGTACAGGGCACTGAAAATAGAGTTAGGATAAGGACAATGTGCAAAATGTCAGAAATTCAATATATGAATGCTGTTGCTGAAGAGTTAATGGGGCTGTGTCTTGAGTCTGATAGAAAATGTCCTTCTTTCCAGCGCCAATAAATTCAAGAATCCATGGTCAATAGGTGTAAAGTTGTCCATTTCTTGTTCCACCCTTGTTGAACTCCCTGTTAAACTCCACTTAAAATATGGTCCACTTTAAAGATGGCATGTACTGTATAAGAGCTAGAGACAGTTTAGCATTGTTCCCCACATGTGTTGCTGAGGAATACAGATGCAGTCAGATAGTGGATTACATACTCGGTCAGGAAACCATAGATGGCACGTGCCTGAACCAATGGCAGACCATGGAATCCCCACCACTAAACTAATTGAACATCAGGATTAACACAGCGGGGGTCCCTGTTTCCGAATAGGACTCCGGCTGTGTGAATCCTACCGGGCTGCATCAGTTTGAAAGAGATGCGCAGACTAGACAGAATCAGTCAGTCACTCTCTCTGCACACCACTAACAGGCGATTGCACAATTATTAAAACACCAGTAACCCCTTTATTACCTTAGAAATTACTATCAATAAGGTAATTAAGGGGTTACTGGTGTTTTAATAGGGTGGGTGAAGGATGTACTGTAGTTGCCCTGGGGATGACTTTTAGGCCACTTGAGAGGGTTGTGGGAGGGGTTAACCCTTTCATTACCTTAGCTGCTGTAACCGCTAAGGTAATGAAAGGGTTAACCCCTCCCACAACTATCCCGGTAGGTCTAATAACCCTCCCCGGTGCAAATACCCCCATCCCTCACATCCTCTACACCAGGCCTGCGCAACTCGTAAAGTGAGAAGGGCCGAACTGCTCCAAGGAAAAAAATTTTGGGCCACACGGGTAAAATCATCATCATCTCTCCTCCAGCACCTATCATCATCATCATCTCTCCTCCAGCACCTCTCATCATCATCATCATCCTCAGATATCTACCCCAGCACCCCTCATCATCATCCTCATATCTCCACCAGCACCCCTCACTATCAACCTTTGCGATACTCCCCATCTATCTCTCATACCCCCATCTCTCCCCCTCACCCACACACATAATACTTCCCCTCCACATCAAACACACAATAACCCCCTGCACACCACACACATCCCACCCCCCTGCACCTCACATCATTCTCCCCCCTGCACCTCACATCACTCTCCCCCCTGCACATCACATCACTCCCCCCCTGCACCTCACAGCACTCTCCCCCCCCCTGCACCTCACATCACTCTCCCCCCCTGCACCTCACATCACTCTCCCCCCTGCACCTCACATCACTCCCCCCCTGCACCTCACATCACCCCCCCTGCACCTCACATCACTCCCCCCCTGCACCTCACATAACTCTCCCCCCCTGCACCTAACATCACTCTCCCCCCATGCACCTCACATCATTCTCCCTCCCTGCACCTCACATCACTCTCCCCCCTGCAGCTAACATCACTCTCCCCCCCTGCACCTCACATCACTCTCCCCCCTGCACCTCACATCACTCTCCCACCTGCAACTCACATCACTCTCCCCCTGCACCTCACATCACTCTCCCCCCTGCACCTCACATCACTCTCCCCCCTGCAACTCACATCACTCCCCCCCTGCAACTCACACCACTCTCCCTTCTCACAAGAAAAACAGAGTCGGGCCCCAAAGCCCATTTCAGCAGCCCCCCACAGCAGCCCCTCACAGCCCATATCAGAAGCCCCCCACAGCCCATATCAGCAGCCCCCCACAGCCCATATCATCAGCACCCCCCAGCCCATTCCATTTCAGCAGCCCCCCCCATGTCAGCAGCCCCCGCCCATGTCAGCAGCCCCCCCATGTCAGCAGCCCCCCAGCCCATTCCATTCCAGCAGCCCCCCATGTCAGCAGCCCCCCTCCCATGTCATCAGCCCCCTACCCCCTCCCATGTCAGCAGCCCCCCAACCCCCTCCCAGGCCAGCAGCCCCACCCATGTCAGCAGCCCCCCACCCCCTCCCATGTCAGCATCCCCCCTCCCATGTCAGCAGCCCCCCATCCCCTCCCATGTCAGCAGCCCCCACCCCCTCCCATGTCAGCAGCCCCCTTCCCATATCAGCAGCCCCCCAACTCCCTCCCATATCAGCAGCCCCCCACCCATGTCAGCAGCCCCCCACCCCCCTCCCATGTCAGCAGCCCCCAATCCCCCTCCCATGTTAGCAGCCCCCACCCATGTCAACAGCCCCCCACCCCCTCCCATGTCAGCAGCCCCCCACCCCCTTCCCATATCAGCAGCCCCCCACAGCCCATATCATCAGCACCCCCCAGCCCATTCCATTTCAGCAGCCCCCCCATGTCAGCAGCCCCCCCCCATGTCAGCAGCCCCCCCCCCATGTCAGCAGCCCCCCCCCCCATGTCAGCAGCCCCCCAGCCCATTCCATTCCAGCAGCCCCCCATGTCAGCAGCCCCCCTCCCATGTCATCAGCCCCCTACCCCCTCCCATGTCAGCAGCCCCCCAACCCCCTCCCAGGCCAGCAGCCCCACCCATGTCAGCAGCCCCCCACCCCCTCCCATGTCAGCATCCCCCCTCCCATGTCAGCAGCCCCCCATCCCCTCCCATGTCAGCAGCCCCCACCCCCTCCCATGTCAGCAGCCCCCTTCCCATGTCAGCAGCCCCCCAACTCCCTCTCATGTCAGCAGCCCTCCACCCATGTAAGCAGCCCCCCACCCCCCTCCCATGTCAGCAGCCCCCAATCCCCCTCCCATGTTAGCAGCCCCCACCCATGTCAGCAGCCCCCCACCCCCCTCCCATGTCAGCAGCCCCCGAGCCCATTCCATTTCAGCAGCCCCACGCATGAATGAATGAATGAACTACCCCCCCCCCATGCTTACCTGGTGATGGTGGTGGCGGCGACGGCAGGGAAGCATGAGGGAAGCGCGAGGGATGCGCGCTCTAGCAGCAGACACGGAAGTTCCGGGTCGCGCTACACTGCTAGAGCGCATCCCCGTGCTGGAGGAGGGAGGTTAGGGGAAAGCGCGCACAGACACTGCTGGAGCACGCTCCTACTGGAGCGCGTCCTTCTTTCCCTACCAGGGAAGGGGGGTGAAGAAAGGAGGGGTTGAAGGGGGTCCGTTGCGGGCCGCACAGGGTGCCCCGGTGTGTCGCATGCGGCCCGCGGGCAGTATGTTGTGCAGCCCTGCTCTACACCATCACTGCACACATAATTGGGCAACAGCACTAGTAGCCACATGGTTAATAGTGCTTTTGCCCATTTGAGATACAAAAAAAAAAACTACACAATTAAATCAAATAAACATTCAAATACAATACAACAAAAAATACTAGCCAATGCACCCATTGATTGCCACTGTGGTTACCTATGCCCTCAATGGGAGCACAGATAACCCCAATGGCAATGAATGGGCACCATACATATATGAGCTTTATGTATGTATATCTTTATTTATATAGCACCAAAAGTGTACTCAGTGCTTCACAAAGAATACAGTACAGGGAATTATAATAATACAATAAGCGCAGCAAAATCAGACAATATGAAAGGAAATCCCTGCCCCAAAGAGCTTACAATATAAGTGGTATGATTGGAGACTTACAGAGACACCAGGTGAGGAATAAGTGCTGTAGATGGCAGTGCTTGGCCACAATGGTGTTAGCATTGACTGTGGGTGTGGGACAATCACCATGAGTGCAGGCTATTGGGATGCTTGATTTGTGAGGCGAGTTTTAAGGTTGGTCGGTATTAAATCAGATAGGTTAAACCTATTAGCAGGGGAAGAGGTGGCAGGGAGGGGTGGGTGAGGATTAGGAGAGATACAGATGCAGTGGCCATTAATCGAACACTTCACGCGTTGTATACCTCGGAATACCTATATCATGGCGTGGGATTTCTTCCAACCGTACCGCCTTAAGACGCGAGTGCAGGCAAGTGCCGAAAATTGCACTTTAGTGTTCTAAAAACAAGAAAGACGGTGCAAAACAGCGCTATAAATGGTCATAAAATAACCCCTAATGGGAACACGTGAAAGATAAAATATAACAACACTGGCAGCCATACAAATACTGACAGTACAGTCAGTCAAAAGGCATTAGAAAAAAGAAAAATGTCGGCGCCAAAAATAATTCTCAATAGTAGGAAGTCCAAACCATGTGATGAGAAGTCCAATTGTAGTCCTTAGATGAACAAATGGTGTGCAAACGGACTGTTGATTCTCACCAAGAGACAGTGCAATATATGAAGAAAGAAAAGAAACAAATTATGGTGCAGTATGCCAGTCAATGCAGACTTAAAAACATATAAACACTAACAACACAGAACAAACATGACAGACTAACGACAACACAAGCCAGGCTAAAAAATAAAATAAAAGCTATTTATTAACAACTAATGCAGGGTACTGGAGGATAGCTAGCAAACACCAATCCGGGGGGGTAAAATCGTAACCCTACTCACAAGATGCAAGATGTTTGATAGCAGTAGGACTGGAGTCACACTTGGTAGTTTGAAGATGGCGACCGGAGCTCTCTCTCTGGCGTCCCCACGTGAGGTGGATGTTGGATAGAGCCACACGAGTTACAGGAACTGCAGGACTTCCGGGCGGATATGACGTCACGCCCTGCGTTCCTCCCAATACCAGTGTCCTCACACGTTTCTCGTCCCCCACGGCTCAAACGGCTATTATGCGACCTCATCCACGAACCAAAACTTCACTTCTAAAACAATGAAAGTCTTCCCAACGCGTTTCGTGCGCATGCGCGCACTTCTTCAAGGGTGTTCTGGTCTGAAATTGACACAGTAGCACAGTAGCACAGTACTGTACACATTGCAATTCATTCATTTCATTGCATTTAATGCACACAATCCATAAAATTCATACAAAGCAACCGCGATAAACACGTGTGCCTGTGGCGATTGGCCGAGTTAATGCCGCGTGGAGTACAGCAGCGCACACGTAAACGGCAATGTGATTTGTTCGAATAACGGCCACTGAATCTGTATCTCCAGCAGCAGGAAGGAGTAGATAGAGAAAGGCTCTGAATAGAGGATTTGTGGAGGTGCTTTTTATTGAGGGGTAAATAAGTTTTTGGGAGAGAGGTGTAAACATAACGGTGCAGTGTATGGGCACAGACATAGGTGGAGGAGAGGAGAGATGAAGAAATGTGGATAGGAGGGAGTGGGGAAGTTGAAGAGGACAAACATGTTTACAAAGGAGTGAGGAAACAGTAAACAGAAAAAGCAATAGGGAGGGCATAGTGAAATGCAGGAGGAGAGACTTCTCAGGTATTGGAGGACAGGAAGGGTACAAATTATCAGAGCATTTAGAAAGTCGAGTTCTCACAGTTGCAGAGTTGTTGTTGTTGTAGAAGTGCATAGTCCAGTTCTTGTGTTTTTCACCTCCAATTATAACTGCAAGATTAACTCCACAGACACATTATATGCGATACTTAAGATGTTACACAGCCATGACACAACAACAATGTGCATTAATATGTGCTCCACTATTCTGGAGATGCTGTCTGTAGCTATTATGGCATGAGACTTAAGGCACCGTTTCATTTGTATCATTAGGCATGTATATTTGACCTGTCTTTAAGTATGTGTCTCTGACTATTCAAGTTCATACCCTTTTATTGTCCCTGCAGCATTTTTTCTGTGCCGTATTGCCTAGCGGTTATTTAATCATTTCCATCTGTCACAGTCCATCTACATGTGACTCTGCTGTTGGTACTGTCCGTGCTTTACCTCGTGTGACTTAAGGCACCATGTTACTTCTTTCCCCATTTGAACATTTTATTGAGTTTTAGCTGGGTTATACCTCTTGAACTTGTGTGAGTCTGAATTAGATGCTAATTTTTGGCACTTTATCCTGCTTTTGTACATTTATATGTTGTCCGTTTATTTAATATGTAAGGTGGTCACCCCCGGTTCCCCTGATCTTCCTTTGCCCCCTGCCTTACCCCTGTGGCAGTGGGGGAAGGGGACGGCAACTTCTCCCGGTGGGCACCGCCCTCTTGGTTGTGGCGCGAGCTTCGCCCATGCACAGTAAAGATCGCGCACGCGGTCCCCATAGAAAAGAGCTGTACCAAGAATAGGGTGACCAGATTTTTAAAATGAAAAACCGGGACACTTAAAAAAATTATTAATAAAACAATGAACGTCACGCCCCCCGTTGCCATGACAACGAGACACCAATATCAGGCGGTGACATGTTGCCATGACAATGTGGCATCAAGTGATGCCTCGTCACCATAATGCATCCCGTTGTCATGTCAACTTGGAAATCGCTGGAAGTCACTTCAGTTTGATTTTTCCAGTGACCACAGCATGACGTCAGCAGTATAAGCGCGGCCTTAGGCTGCGCTTATAGTGCCGGCGACGCGACGTCGCAGCAAAACAAATGTATTGCCGCCATCGTGTGCACTTATAGTTAGCGCGACGCGACGCTGGCGGCACAAATTTCTGAAGCCAGCCAAATTTGATTTTTCAGAGGCTGTCGCCACATGTAACAGCCTCTAAACCAATCAAAGACCTGGTCGCCGGAAAGCGAATTACAACTTTCGCTAGCGGCGACGGGTGACATCATCTGTCGCGCGTACTATAAGCGCGGCCATAGGTTAATTTCACACCTCATGTGCCACCTCCATTTCCCACCCTGTACCCATGAATTTCTCTCTCCCCTCGTCTCACTCACTTTCCCCCCCTCCCGCCTCGCATGTATTTATCTCCCCTCCGTCTCACTCACTCTCCCCCCCTCCCGCCTCGCATGTATTTATCTCCCCTCCGTCTCACTCACTCTCCCCCCTCCCGCCTCGCATGTATTTATCTCCCCTCCATCTCACTCACTTTCCCCCCCTCACGCCTCGCATGTATTTATCTCCCCTCCGTCTCACTCACTTTCCCCCCCACCCGCCTCGCATGTATTTATCTCGCCTGTGTCTTACTCCCCATCTCACTTGCCCCTACCTTACATCAATTACCACACTCTGCTCACACAATCCCCCCACAAAATACATACCAAAACCCCCGCAATACATAATAAAAATACCTGCCCCGCCAATACATATTAAAAAGACCCTCGCCGCCCCAATACATTTTTAAAGACCCCCACCCCCCATACATATTTAAAAAAAATTGGGCCGCACAGGTAAAATCATCATCGTCATCCCCATATACCCACCCGCCAGCATCTCCCATCTCTCTCTCTCCCGCCCAGCATCTCCCATCTCTCTCCCCCCTTGCATCTCCCATCTCTCTCGCCCCCTCCCCTGCATCTCACATGTGTCCCCCTCCCCTGCATCTCCCATGTGTCCCCCTCCCCTGCATCTCCCATGTGTCCCCCTCCCCTGCATCTCCCATGTGTCCCCCTCCCCTGCATCTCCCATGTGTACCCCCCCTGCATCTCCCATGTGTCTTCCCCCCCCTATGCTATCTCCCATGTGTCTACCCCCCTGCATCTCCCATGTGTCTCCCATGTGTCTCCCCCCCTGCATCTCCCCCATATGCCTACCTCAGGCGGCTGGGGTTCGGCGGAGGTGGCTGCGGAGGCGGGTTCAGGTAGGAGGCGGCAAGCTCTGGCATGCGCTCAATAACAGTAGGCACCGGAGCTGCCGCACTGCTAGCGAGCGGCTGGGGTGCCGGTCCGGAGGGAGGGACAGCCAGGGACCTGGGGGAGAGCCGGGGACCAGGGGGGGGGGGGGGAGAGCCGGGGACCGGGGGGGGGGGGCCGGAGTGCCGGTACCGGAAGGAGGACCGAGGGGGAGGGCCAGGGACCAGGGGGAGTGCCGGGACCGAAGGGAGAACCGGTGACCGAGGGCCAGAGTGCTGGGGAGAGGGAGAGCCGGGGAAGGGCCGAAGGGGCTGGAGTGCCGGGGGGGGGGAAGGGAGAGCAAGGGAGAGCGGGCAGAAAGACGGTCGCCCCTGCGACTGCTTTTTTTGGCAAAGTCCTGCCCCCGCATCCTCTTACCTTAAGCCAATCCCCTGTGGCCCGGTATTCAAAGCCCCGCCCCCGCATCCTCCATCCAATCCCCTGCTGCCCGGCAGCATTCTAAGTCCCGCCCCTGGCATTCTCCTTCATTCAGTCCCCCCGGCAGCATTCACACACACACATACAAAATACTTACCGCCGCCGTATTCTCCTCACCGCCGCTGCCCCGCAATACCGGGACCAGGGACAAAAACCGGGACGACTTAAAACCGGGACATGACACAAAAAACCGGGACTGTCCCGGTAAAACCGGTACGAATGGTCACCCTAACCAAGAACTACAATTCCCAGCAGCCTCTGGGGACTGCACTTTCACCCTTGTCACAGGAAGCATTGAAGCCAATAGAGCTGGCAGGTTCTGATGCTGCAGAGTTACAACAATGTTGTGTGCAGACAGGATTTTTGTCAGTCAGAGCCAGCAGCAGCCAAGGGAAGGAGGTAGGGTACAGGAGTACCCCGCCATCGGCGTGCTCCCCACTCACCTGCAGCTCCGCCGGGTCCTCCCATGGCACGCAGGCAGCCTCCCCCCAGAACGCCGATTGCAGCTCCACGTGGGCGCGCGCGCACGCCGATGCTCTTCTTCTACTGTTGGGCCGGCGGGTATGCCCAGTCACACGCCCGCAAGCGCAGCTACATGGAGGCGCGGCCACACGAAGCCGCACCAACCCCTTAAAGGCACAGCACCTCAAACTATTGCTGCAATCAAATGCAGTCTTACTACTGGGCTTTATGGCTCCTCCCCTGGGACTCATGCTTGACCTATCCCTGCCATAGCCTGGCCCTTCCACACACCCCCACCTTGCTGCGCTGCTATTGGACCCTCTCTCCTATATATACCCTACAGTGTCACTGACTCGTTGGCTGAGCATAGAACCAGTTGTTCTCATCACTCTCTGTCTCCCTAGTCCTGTCTTGTCCTGTCTTGTTTTGCAGTCTTCCTCGTGTACCGATCCGGCTTCTGCTACGACTACCCGCACCTCTGGCATCCCGAACTCGGCATATGGCAACATGACTCTCCGCACCTCTGGCATCCCGAACCCGGCAAACGGTAAACGATTACGTCCTTCTCTCTAACCCTGGACTTGTCAAACAGCACCCTCTACCATCCGTACCTCTCCTGCCCCAATCCGGACTCCCAGACCACTCTACTCTCAAGACGTGCCCTCGTGGCTGTGGGTGGCGTTATATCCTATCCCACCTCAGCACCGCGGTCCCGTCTCGTTTGTGGTGAGCACGTCCTGACATTATGCTCAGCCCTACAAACATGGACCCCGCTGAGGTGGAGCGTACTTTAAATGCCCATACAAATCTCTTCACCAGGCAGGAACAAACTGATAGGCGAATGGATACGTTACAGCAAAGCCTTCATTCCCTTACCGTTCAAGTCCGAGCTCTCAGTCGGGAACCTTCACCCGTGGCTTCCACAGCCTCCGCAACCGCCTTTCCAGCACCTCCGTTTGCTTTGGAACCTCGCATTCCGGCTCCCAAACACTATGCTGGGGATCCCCAAGGATGTAGGGGCATCCTTAACCAATGCCTCATCCAATTTCGACTCTCGCCCTCTCGTTTTGTCTCTTCTGTCTCCAGGATCGGCTATATCATGGCTCTTCTCATCGACGAGGCGCTGGCATGGGCTTCTCCCATCTGGGAACAACAAGGTCCTCTCACACAGGACATCGATCTCTTCGTCGAGGAGTTCCGAAGAGTCTTCGACACCCCTGCGCGGCAATTAACTGCAGCATCTTCTCTTCATCACATAACCCAGGGAGATCGACCCGTCGCCCGGTACGCTGTGGAGTTCCGCACACTTGCTGCTGAGACGGGATGGAATAATGAAGCACTATCTTCAGCATTTTGGCAAGGTCTGAATCCCTAAAGGATGAGCTCGCAGCGCGGGAACGTCCCACTGACCTAGAGGATTTGATCGGTCTGTGCGTTCGAGTGGACCAGCATCTGCAGGAGCAGGGAACTGAACGTTCTCGTTACCGTCAACGAGTTTCAAGGCATCTTGCTCCATCGTTCATGGCTCCTACACCCCCTTCCGGGGACGCCCCGGAACCAATGCAGTTGGGAGGTAACAAGCCGTCTGCTGCTGAGAAACAACGTCGGCGCAATGCCGGTCTCTGCACGTACTGTGGCAATTCCGGTCACATATTACCCCAGTGTCCCCACAAGCCGGGAAACGCCAACTCCCAATGAAATCCCGGAGAGTTTCGTTGGGAATACTGACACTTTCTCCCATCATCAAGGACGTCCTTCCCACCAGGATAATGTTGCCACTAACACTGTCTGGAGAGGGGTTTCACACTCAAGCACGGGCGTTCATTGATTCCGGTTCCGCAGGCAATTTCATCGATGAGACTTTTGCTAGACGGAACAATATTCCATTTATCAGTAAGAAGACGCCAGTAGGTCTGGAGGCCATTGACGGTCGACCTCTACAGCCGGCATTCATCACGCTACAGACGGTGCCTCTCCTACTGCAGTGCATCAACGTTCATAAGGAGATTATTACCCTCAATCTTATCCACACTCCCTCTGTTGAGCTGATTTTAGGTCTTCCTTGGCTTCAACTCCATAATCCTCGCATCGACTGGACGGATCGGGAACCCATCCAGTGGGGTGCTCCTTGTGCCAAGACATGTATCAGGATTTTCCAGAAGATTGGTGGGTTGTCTACCCTGCTAGAGAAGCTTGACTCCCTACCTTCTGTGTATTGGGAATTCCGTGATGTGTTCGACAAAGCACGTTCCGAGGTTCTACCTCCGCACCGTCCTTTCGACTGTCCTATTGACCTACTACCCGGGGCACCTCTTCCCAGAGGACGATCCTATCCTCTCTCTCTCTCCCAGAGACTAAAGCCATGAACACTTACATTGCAGAGAATTTAGAGAGGGGTTTCATCCGAAAGTCTTCCTCTCCAGTCGGAGCAGGCTTCTTTTTCGTCAAAAAGAAGGACGGTTCTCTTCATCCATGCATAGACTACCGGGGTTTGAATAACATCACACGCAAGAACCGCTACCCACTGCCCTTGATACCGGAACTCTTCGACCGTCTTCAGGGAGCAACTATCTTTTCTAAATTGGATTTAAGAGGTGCCTACAATTTAGTAAGGATACGTGAGGGGGACGAGTGGAAGACTGCTTTTAACACCCATGACGGCCACTATGAATACCTGTTCATGCCGTTCGGTCTGTGCAACGCACCAGCAGTTTTCCAGGATTCCGTCAATGAGATTTTTCGGGACATTCTTAACAAATTTCTTTTCGTCTACCTAGATGACATCCTAATCTTTTCTAAATCCCCTCAAGAACACATCAAACACGTTCAACAGGTGCTGTTACGCCTCCGGGAGAACCATCTCTTTGCGAAATTGGAGAAATGTCAGTTCCATCTCAAGTCTGTGGCATTTTTGGGATACGTTATCTCTGACTCCGGATTCAATATGGATCCAGAAAAACTTAAGGCTATTTTGGACTGGCCCCGTCCGACCACTCTCAAAGCCGTGCAACACTTTCTAGGTTTTGCAAACTATTATCGACGCTTCATTCGCAATTTTTCTTCTACGGTATCTCCCATAACTGCTCTCACGAAGAAGGGTGCAGATCCTTCATCATGGTCTGAGACCGCCATACGGGCATTTAATCTTCTGAAGAAGGCTTTTGTGTCTGCCCCTATCCTCACCCACCCAGATCCTAAACTTCCATTTACCTTGGAGGTAGATGCCTCTGATATCGGGGCTGGGGCTGTCTTATCCCAAAGGATCTCTCCCTTAGCCAGACTACACCCATGTGCCTTCTTCTCGAAGAAATTCTCGTCCGCAGAACGGAATTACGATGTCGGGAACCGGGAGCTTTTGGCTATCAAGTTGGCATTAGAAGAGTGGAGACACTTCTTAGAAGGTACAGAGACACCTATAACCATACTCACAGACCACAAGAACCTTCTCTACTTAGAAGGGGCACGTCGTTTGAGCTCTCGACAAGCCCGCTGGGCACTATTTTTTTCACGATTCAATTTTCTCATCTCCTTTATTCCTGGCTCCAAAAATCTAAAGGCGGACGCTCTGTCTCGACAGTTCCTTGCAGAGGACAAGTCTGAAGAACAGCTAGAGACGATTATTCCCTCTAGATGTATTCTCTCCGCCAACTCCTTTGATATTATGGACCAGATTCAATCCGAGCAATCACAAGCTCCGATGGGGCTCAAGGTTCCGGAGGGAAGACTCTACACGGCACCCCAACACCGCAAAAGGGTTCTCGAGTGGTGCCATTCCTCTAAATTGGCAGGACATCCAGGGATACGGAAAACCAACGACCTTGTTCAACGTACCTTCTGGTGGCCAGAGAGGGCTAAGGATGTGGAGGAGTTTGTTAAAGCGTGTGGCACTTGCGCTCGCAACAAAGTACCCCGGGTCAGACCAGCAGGCCTTCTTCTTCCCTTACCCATTCCAGACCGTCCCTGGAACCATATTTCTATGGACTTCATTGTAGAGCTCCCAGACTCCAAAGGGAAGAATACGATTCTTGTGGTAATCGATCGTTTTTCCAAACAGACTCACCTTGTCCCCTTGAGGGGTCTTCCAAATTCCTCCAGGCTTGCGGATGTTTTCATCCAGGAGATTTTTCGTCTTCACGGAGTGCCTTCAACCATCGTCTCTGATCGTGGGTCCCAATTTGTGTCAAGATTTTGGCGAGCCTTTTCCCGAAAATTTAGTATTTCACTTCAATTCTCCTCGGGATACCAACCCCAGACCAATGGGCAGACGGAGAGGGCCAACCAAAACCTGGAACAATACCTTCGGTGTTTTATAACGGATACACAGGATGATTGGGTGGATCTGCTCCCTTGGGCTGAGTTTGCTCTTAACTCCCTTCGCAATGACTCCACTCAAGAATCTCCCTTCTTCATAAATTGTGGCTTTCATCCTTCCCGTCTACCCTTCTCCCCTCTATTCTCAGGAGTACCAGCGGTTGACAAGCGCATCTCCTGGCTGAAAGACTTATGGACAAGGATTCAGGAGAACTTAAGGGTGGCCACAGGGAGACAGAAACTCCAGGCAGACTGCCTTCGACGCCCGGTTCCGGAATTGATCCCAGGAGACAGGGTTTGGCTTTCTTCCAGGAATATCCGACTAAAGGTTCCTACCATGAAGCTAGCACCCAAGTTCCTCGGACCCTTTCCTGTGGTCAGGAGGATTAATCCTGTGGCTTATCGCCTGCGCCTTCCACCCTCGATGAAGATCCCTTCAGTCTTTCATGTATCTTTGCTTAAACCAGCATTCCAGAGTCCTCGCTTTTCTAAGACCACGTCTCCTCCACTTCCTCTTCTGATCCAAGGTCAACAGGAGTACGAGGTTCAGTTTATCCTGGATTCTAGGATTTCCAGAGGAGTACAATACCTGGTCCACTGGAGGGGGTTTGGACCAGAGGAACGTTCCTGGATTCCCCACCGGGATCTCCACGCGCCTCGACTCGTCCAGGCTTTCCATCGTAAGAATCCCTCCAAGCCATGTCATGGACGCCCGGAGGTCACCCCTGAAGGGGGGGGGGGGGGGGTACTGTAAGGGTCTGGGAGTCACGCCGCCCTCTGCATGCTCCCAACTCACCTGCAGCTCCGCCGGGTCCTCCCGCGGCACGCAGGCAGCCTCCCTCCAGAATGCCGATCGCAGCTCCAAGTGGGCGCGCGCGTGCACGCCAATGCTCTTCTTCTACTGTTGGGCCGGCGGGTATGCCCGGTCACGCACCCGCAAGCGCAGCTACACGGAGGCGCGGCCACACGGAGCCGCACCAACCCCTTAAAGGCACAGCACCTCAAACTATTGCTGCAATCAAATGCAGTCTTACTACTGGGCTTTATGGCTCCTCCCCTGGGACTCATGCTGGACCTATCCCTGCCGTAGCCTGGCCCTTCCACACACCCCCATTGCTGCGCTGCTATTGGACCCTCTCTCCTATATATACCCTACAGTGTCACTGACTCGTTGGCTGAGCATAGAACCAGTTGTTCTCATCACTCTCTGTCTCCCTAGTCCTGTCTTGTCCTGTCTTGTTTTGCAGTCTTCCTCGTGTACCGATCCGGCTTCCGCTACGACTACCCGCACCTCTGGCATCCCGAACTCGGTATACGGCAACACGACTCTCCGCACCTCTGGCATCCCGAACCCGGCAAACGGTAAACGATTACGTCCTTCTCTCTAACCCCGGACTTGGCAAACAGCACCCTCTACCATCCGTACCTCTCCTGCCCCGATCCGGACACCCAGACCACTCTACTCTCAAGACGTGCCCTCGTGGCTGTGGGTGGCGTTATATCCTATCCCACCTCAGCACAGCGGTCCCGTCTCGTTTGTGGTGAGCACGTCCTGACAAGGAGTCAGTGACTCCCTGTACTAGGCCAGCAACCCCCAAGGCCCGAGAATTTCCTGACTCACCCAGTAGAGTGAGTGTTGCCAGGGACAGCCCTCAGGTTAGAGACCCTGTCACTTGCATAAGTTGGAGCAGCGGAGCAGAAGGGGAAGGAAGGGTGCAGGGAGCGAGTGAAGCTCCTGCATCGTGTAAGGTCCCCCTCTCCCAGGTAGGCCCCAACTCCCCACCAGGTTAGTGGGTAGTTGATAAGGGACGGCCCCAGTTAGGGACTCTGCCCTTAGTGTGAGTGCTGTCTTGTCAGAGTCACGGCTGTTAGTGCTGTGAGGTCTAACAGGCAGGCACAGTGTTGTGCAGCATGTTTGCTGTACGTACCAAGTAGGTGGCAGTGCGTTACTGCAAGTACTAGGTACTAAGTAGTTAGAGTTAGAACCGGGAAGAGCTAGGGGGACGGGATAGGCCAGTTAACCCCTTAGGTCCCAGGTAGGTCCTCACTCCCCAGCTTGTGGTGCTACAGGGACAGGCCATAGGTTAGGGACCGTGTCATGTAGTGCCAGTGATAGATAGGGACACAGCAGACGCTGCGCTTCCTGAAAGGAGACTTGGGCTCAAGTCTGTGCCCAGAGAGAGAGAGACTATCTTCAGGGTGGGATCGCCCCTGGCGGACCCCAAGCAAGGATTCACCGGACCGGATCAGACGGGATCCCAGAACGACAGATCCTTTGTGAAGTTCCTTGCAGGCCCGAGTGCAGGAGCACTCAGCAGGTACTCTATAAGTGCACCAACAGATCATAACATTCTCTCTCACATCACATAGTGGCAGCGCTGACCATGGGACAAAGGGGTTGGGCTGTGGGCACCGTGTGGGGATGTTATAACGTGGTGATGTTATAAAGTATAAGTATGATGTTATAGTATTCTTTGTTCATTCAGTAAACCTGTTATACATAATACTGGTGTATGTTGTTTCTGGGTGGGTTCCTATGTTAGGGTCATTCTACATTCCCATAGAATCCTACATAGGTGGAGGCGCTGAAACCAAGAAACGTTCCAGAGGATTCACCCCAGGCTCTCACTAGCGGAGGCTCAGCCCTCCTGTGAGCCTGCAGGTATATGCACCACACCTGGTAACACCGTATGTTCTCCACACCCACACTATAATCTGCGATTGGGGGGGGGGGGGGAATACCCGTTACAAATATAATGTTTATTTCGATTTGTATCTTATCATATGTCTTTCTTAATCCTATTTTAATACATGTACACTCCAGCAGAATCATATTCTGCAACATATTTACCGGCATTTAAGGTACATATTTGTATAGTATATATATGTATATATATATATATATATATTGTTTTATCTATTAGTATCTTATACCTTATGGAGTTAGATCTCGTTGCTGCACTCCTCTGCAGTTCTATGTATGTTTTGTTTACCATAGTAGCTATGGCTACCATTTTTTTTTACTACCATTACTCACTTTATGGCAACTTGTACACTTTATGACCCTTTTGCTGCATTTTGCAGCATGGGTCTCAATGGAGGGTTTTGGCGCCATTTTGCATATAGTATGCCGTGCCCATATAGGGTATATAAGATATGCACAGTCACTTACACTTTATCTTGACAAAGGTTAGTAAGCGGACCAAAACATTGATGCTTGTGCAATACATGTTATAATCTTTGGAAGACCAGTGGAGTGCCTATTTTCCTTTTTTTGAACCACCTATCTATAAACACAAACATTGTTGAGGTGTCCCAGAAAGGGCATGTAACATAGAAAACATCACTACAGTATTCATAATTAAGCCAAAACAAAAATGTTCTTTGAGAAAAAGGGGGAACTGTGTCTTTCGCTCAAAAAATCTTCCATTACCATTGATGAGAAACAATCGAGGACACTGCAAAATATATCCAAGGTAAGTGTATAGACGCTTGATCAGATAACATAAAGGGTTGAGACTGGGTAGCGGTGAGAAGAGAACACATTGGACAAAGACACAGATCACATGCTATGGGAGTGAGAGTGATGGTACATGAAGGAGGCAATGGCATACCCATTGGAAAGTAAGTAAAGTAAGGACTACGGCCACAGTGAACCCAGATAAAGATCTGCAAAGGGATAGAGAATTAATCTATGAGCGAAGTGGTAGCAAATGGGTAGGCAATGGTAACAAATTGGTAGCACCCTCTGGGGGACAGCAGAATCCTAAAGTTTTCTCCCTGAGGTAACCCAGATGACCACACCCCACATGGCACCAGCCCTCTGACTGATGTCATGTGTGAGGGATATAAATCCTATTGTGACATTGAGGCTCAATTGAAATTAAAGCAGCCATCAAACGACTGGAAAAAATGCCCTAAAAGAAAGCAACTAAGGCCCAATTCTTTATTGATACAATTTTGGATCATGCTACCCAACTTCCTAATCCAATTAGCTTCTTTCTGTAGCAGTAACCTAAAACGTAAAAAATGCTGTATGGGCTCAAAAACATAGATCAAAACGACAATAAAGTCCTTTAACAGAATAATTCCATCTGTAGAGATCCTAGGGGTACCAGGAGAATTGAACCAAAAAATCCAATTGGATATGACACCTATTTCCACTATGACACGATGGCCTGGATGGAGTTCCACTAATGTAAGTAACAACTCCCACTAGCTAGTGTCCAGTCAGATATATCGCTATGGAACAATAAAAGGTGTAAAGGGTGTAAGAGTAGTATTACTCACATCTGGATGGTCTCCATGGTATACCTCCTCCGGTAGGTGCATCCGGTCTTCCAATGGTGACAGCAAAACAGTGTAGGAAGGTTGGAGCACAACTGAGTACAGGGTGGAAAAAACAATCTGCGAGAGAGTGTGTGTCCCATAAAAAGTTTAATGGATCAAACCATAAACATACAGTGAGCCCACGGGCCCCCACCAACGCGTTTCGAGCAACGCTCTTTATCAAGGTGCTTGAAACGCGTTGGTGGGGGCCCGTGGGCTCACTGTATGTTTATGGTTTGATCCATTAAACTTTTTATGGGACACACACTCTCTCGCAGATTGTTTTTTCCACCCTGTACTCAGTTATGCTCCAAACCTTCCTACACTGTTTTGTAGCAGTAACCTGACATGTTACCTACCCTTTGAGTTTTAATGAATGTCAATAAACTGAAATCTGAGTTAGCTTACATTGTGCCCTGTGTGTGTTAAGTGGTGTGCCACCGGTGCCTCCATGTCCTTCCTACGGATTTCAGCTTTATACTGTCAAATCCTGTATTTGACATGCTGAGTGGTCTCTCCCACATACCCCAGTCAAATGGGCACTTTATGAGATACTCTACGAATTTTGAGAGTCAAGTGTAGTGTTGCCTAATCTCAAACTACTTTCCCTTAGAGGGACGCGTAAAGTGATTGCCTTCTTTGACATTGCCACATTGAGAGCAGCTGCAACATCTATACATACCCATTTTAGGCCTACTCAAATAGGATTGTTGAGTAAATTGACCTCATAGATCTGCTCTCACAAAGGTATCCCTGAAATTTCTATCTCTTTTGTAAGAAAAGAGGGGACGAGAATCAAGGGCACCACCCAATGACTTGTCCTTTGAAAAGAGAAAACAATGTCTGTTTATAATATTCGTGATCTTACTACTCATTGTACTAAATGTTGTAATAAAAAGGGACAGAAAAGTCTCTTAGTCTGTATGTTTTTGTCAAGATAAAGGAGGGTAGTTCCGTATATGAGTTCCACCTTACTGCACTGGGCTACTGGTAAAGATTGAGCGTAATCTCTCTCAGTCAATCATTTCTTCATCATATCCATTTCAACGGTCACCCAGTCAGACTAACTGATGACACTTTTTGCCTGAAGGAACTGACTAAGATAAACCTGGTGGACGATGGCTCTCAAAATGTAAGAGATTGTCCCTGTTGGTTTCTTTGCTAAACAGAGCAGGTTCCAACCTTCTATCCTGAAATTTGATTGTTGTGTCCAAGAAATTAAACTTGGTATCGCTAAAAACCATACTAAACCCAATTGTCACATGGGTACTATCAAGTAACCTGTAGGGAGACTGAGTTACCTGCCCATAGGATAAAATTCATTGTATCGTGCCCATATATGCCAATCAATATTCCATATATGCCAATCAATATTCCATATATCCTGGTAGGTGTTTATATACATAGCTCAAGAAAATATTGGCATATGTAGCATTGACATTGGAACTGATAGCAATACAGTGAATGAAGAATTGATCCTCAAACAGAAAATAATTGTCTCTTAGAATGATACTAAGTAAATACAAGATGACTAGATGCTCCAACTGTGTAAACAGTTCATGTTCGTTTAGAGATTGTTTAACAGCCTCATTGCCATCTGTATGAGGAGTCAACATATAGATACTGTTCACATCGACGGTAGCTAGTAGTACATTGTCACTTAATTGGGTAAAGATTCAATCCTGCATAAAAAATCCAAAGTATCCTGTATATAGGATGTCCTCCAACCACAAATGGTCTTAATACCTAGTAACTTGTCATTGAGGACCGTCACTGACTGGAAGATGGAGTCCAAACCTCTCACAATAGGATGGCCTGGAGGATGTGTAAGAGTTCTGTGAATTTTGGGAAGGGTCTGTGAGGATCGGGTGCAGGCTCCTACCCCTTCAAGCTCCACTCACGATTGGCTTCAGCTTCTCTCCTGCCTGTGGAGCAATCCTGCATCTGATTAGTTGATCCTAATATTTAGGCTCAGCCTCTTCCATCAGGAAGTTGGCTGAGCATAAACTTCTTGTGACGTTGTGCTGGTCGCAAGCACTCTGCCTTTCTTTTTTCTGGTTTTGACTCCGCTGACTTCTCCTACCCTCGACCTGGCTACTGACCCCTACGCTCCATACCTCTCTATTCCTCAATCACGGCTAAGTGACACATACAACCTGCACTTCTCCAATCCTGACACGGCTACCCATGACTACGATACCCGCAATCTGGACATGGCTTCACGGCTCCAGGTCGATGTATCCTATCCCCACCTTGGCCTCATGGTACCATCCTATTTGCGGTGAGCACTCATTACAGGGTGTAAATCACAGGGATTACCAGTTCTTTTTTAAGTAAAAAAACACACTGTTTTTTAAAATCACACAACCTTCCACAGTCTCCCTCACTACTCTATCTACTGTATTTTATTTGCTATTTCTGTGGTTGAATTAATGGATTGTGGCCCATAGTTTCAGTAGAAAGATCAGAAAGTTGATTTAAAATTTATTTTCTATAGTCCTCACTATTCATGACGACATTGGCACCACATTTATCACCTGGGTTGATCATTAGATATTTGTTTTGTTCAATCTCCCTAATAAGATTTCTCTCTGTCTTGGGGAGATTAATGTTCTTATTAGGGTAGTCAAGGCAGCTGGGACTTGGTTAATTAACCCAGACTTTTCTCAAACTGAGATTAACCAGGTCACTGCTGAAAACTCCAGAGCTAAACATAAGACAATCTAATGAGCCAGATGAGCAGACTAATTAAGTCAGCCTGTTCATAGACTGAGATTTAACTTACTCAGTGCTGGGCTCAACCTTTAGACATTGGTCTCCCATGCGTAACAATCAGACAGGGAGTCCACCCAGTCACATGCAGACTCACGCCCTTTCTTCTGTTGCTCGACTGCTAAAACTCTGACACAGGCCCTCATTCTCTCCGTTCTCGATTACCGTAATCGCCTACAATTTATCCTAAATGCTGCTGCCAGAATCACTCTACTCTTTCCTAACTCTGTCTCAGCGGCTCCCCTGCTGAAATCACTCTCCTGGCTTCCTATCAAATCCCACATCTTGCACTCAATTCTCCTTCTCACTTTTAAAGCTTTACACTCTTCTGCTCCTACTTACATCTCAGCCCTAATTTCTCGCTATGTACCATCCCAACTCTTGCGTTCTGCTCAAGGATGTCTTCTCTCTACCCCCTTAGTATTTAAAGCCCTCTCCTGCCTTAAACCTTTCTCACTGACTGCTCTGCATCTCTGGAATTCCCTTCCACTCAATACCCAACTAGCACCCTCTCTATCCACCTTTAAGACCAACCTTAAGACACACTTGTTTAAAGAAGCACATGAGTGGCACCGTGGATAATACTAGACACATGATACATAAAGCTTGTCCCCTGCAGATGCACTTACCAGAACACCTTCCTACTATCTCTGTACATTCTTCCTACCTACCAATTAGATTGTAAGCTCCTCAAAGCAGGGACTCCTCTTCCTAAATGTTACTTTTATGTCTGTAGCACTTATTCCCATGACCTGTTATTTGTATTATTTGTTATTTATACGATTGTCATGTGCATTACTGCTGTGAAGCGCTATGTACATTAATGGCGCTATTTAAATAAAGACATACATACATACAATTACAATTACTCAATCTGACTATATTGTTCCTATGTACTATCCACAGTAATTGTTATGCCTATATAATTAAAAAAAAAATTTTTTAATGACTCTCAAACTCTAATTTGGGTTCTATTGTAGTCCCATAAAATTATCTTTTCTTTATTCGAGTCCGAGCTTGTTGAAATCCAAATTCAATGCACAGCTTTCCTTTCTAATCGTAAAAAAATGTCATATGCATGTTAAATATTCCAGCGCAGCCCGGCTCTTAAATTTCTCTGCTTTATCACACAGGTCTATCATGGGACAAAAAAAGGTATTTCTTAATTAATTGAAGTTAAATTGAAAAGGTACGTTTTGTCTGTTCTTCTGTTTGCATTAGAGTGAGTAAACATGATTCCAGCGCTAATTTCGAAAACTTGCAAGTGTCCTGATTATGCTGTATGTGTTCACAGTCTTTGACTGAATTTCCAGTTCTGGATGATTGACCCATAAGATTTTCAGTGTATTGCAGTCCCCTCTAACAATAACGCTATTCATATTTATAGTGTGTTATATTTCATTAGCTTCACCTGATTAATTTGAGGCATTCACTTATTTCTATACCTATGCTGCTTAATGGGCATACCCAGTCGAGGGCTGTGTATGTTTGAAAGAATAAAACCATCCCTATGCTGTAATTGTCACTTTTACTATGACCCACAGAAAGTGTTTTTTTTTTCCTTAAAGCAATAATCTTATTAATAATTAGGATTTAGAGAAAAGCACCTAGTTCAAAGTCAAAATGCTCTCAAGTAACCAGTTTGTGATATTTAATTTAAATATAGCCTTTAGTATATACGGGTATTATATATTTCAAATAATATTATATGAGTAGAAGAAAATAAGAAAAGGCAGAGCCGTTGAATCTTATTAAAAGTAAAGCGTTGTGAATGTCGGTGAATGGGAAATAATTGGTATAAATGGTAAAAAATTAGCTTGGTAGTTATTGCCAATTGTTACTCAGTATAATTGTTCACTTAGTTGCAATCCAATTATTTATGCAATTAACCTCACACTGTATGTTCAACGTTTCTAGACTGTATTAATATATTGCCAGTGATTGTCCAATTGTATTACTCTGTATACTTTGTAACCACTGAGTTAGTGCTGAATTATTTGAAACCAAAAACACTACTTAGTTGGTTTAAATAAAATTACTGCAGGTGCACTATGTAACCATGTGGTAAATCTGTAGTATGCTGTCTACTGACTTTATTATAATTGCTGTAATTTAATAAATTAACTATGTCAGGGTTGTTGGTCTAAAGGACCCGAGCGCAGTCCTGCCAAAAGACATAGGCCACTGGGTGCCTTGGAAAAATTAGATCCCACAAGGTACTGTACTCACGAAACACAGCGTGCTCAGAAGGACAGTGCCGCCCACGCACAGATGCCACCAAACTGGAGCTTGCACTGCAGTATCACGGGACGCTCAGCATCATCCAATTATCCACAATTCACTGGCTCACCCACAGCCCACCTGCCCGACATATGTTTCTTGCCAGCGAAGACCTTTTTCAAGAGCTATTAGCTGTCCTATACACATAGTAGGTTATTTAAAGCATTTTGGTTTTCATGGCAACCTAATGGGGTTTAATCGATTAACTATTTCTTGTGAATTGCTAACATTGACAAGAAAGCATTCATTGGTTATTTGTCTACTCCTAAATCCTTCTCCAACAAGGATTCTCCTAATTTATCCCCATTTTATTTGTAAGTCGCCTATTTATTCTTGTTTCCCAAATGCATAACCTTACATTTATCTGTATTAAACCTCATCTGAAAGATACCTGCCCAAGTTTCCAGTCTCTCCAAATACTTCTGGAGAGAAATTGTAACCTGCTCCAATTCTATTACCTCACACAATTTAGTATCATCAGCAAAGATGGGGACTTTGCTCTCTATGCCAACATCATGGTCTTTAATAAGCAACTTAAATAGCAGGGGTCCCAGTACTGCAATAGGACATTTGGTCGCTGCCATTTTGCTACAACCAAATCACCACCGGCGTTCATCTGCAGGTGGCCCCTCCTCTGCTGCCAATCTGCAGCTGGAATCCAAGCCGCCGGACGCTTTTAAAGTTAGTTTTATTACTGGCAGAAAGGGGGGTGATAGACAGCACTCTGACCGGGAAACTAAGCAGGTTTGCAGGGTGCATGGAACAGGAGGGGACCCTTATTCCCCTCACAAGTACTAACAAACAAAAATAGTACCAGCACTCTCTGTCTCGTAGCTAATGATACTGAAAAAAAACCAATGGAGTGAATATGAATAATTTTAATAAACTGAAATTGTAACAACAGTAGCCAATGTGTCAATGAAAAAAATCAATATCACCATGGGAAAAGTCAATATGTAGGGGGTAAAGGGGAAAGAAAGAGAAGGGGAAAAAAACACATGAAACAAAAGGAAAAAACCACACAATGGAAAAAGGAAAGCAAACTAGGGGGGCGACGTTTCGAGGGGTGACCTCTTCATCTGGCCCATTCCCCCTGGTCCCAAAGGGTCCCAGAGGTACTTCCCTAAGCCTTCCCTCCCCTCTGTCAAAAATCTCACACTCACTAAGCACACAATATATGTCATGAATCGTAGAGCGGACCGAGTGAAAAGGTAAACAACAGATATCAATCAATAAAAAAAAAAGATCATGAATTATGCAAAAGCAAAGTGTATATGCAGACATCCGTTGTCAAACAGTAAATGCATTAAAGCAAACCCTCTGTCCTCTGCTCCTCGTGCCCTGTGGAGTGGTTGGGACTGCTCTTGCTGAATTCACTGCTATAAATAGTAAGTGGAATAGCCATCCTCATGTTCCTGTGGGTGACGTCACTACCAGGGTCCTTATCCGTGTGATGTCGAAGTGGCATGTCCAAAGCGCGCCTGCGCCGACTCCTCTCCTTCCCGGCTCGTGAGGAGTATTGCTGCGCATGCGTTGGATCCCGTTTAGACTGTCCTGCATAAGGTAGTGTATAGCAGCGTCTCTGGAGCCTGCGAAGACGTGATCCTGTTGCTGGTCGCACACTGCGCATGTGCGGGGTCCCGATACCAAGTTATATACCTAGGTTGCTACAAATGAACAGACATCCCCCTACTATAAAAAGGCTAAATACCAGGGATAAAAATAAGGCTAAAAAACGACACCTATACCCAAATACCACAGACGAGTCCCCACACCTCCAAGGTGTGGTGATATGCAGGAATCCCCAGCTCACCCACTGACAAGGGTCTGGTTAGAGGTAGGTAGAGACTCATAAGATGACAGGATGGATCACATATATACCATTGACCCTAACAGCACCTGCCCCATACTACAAGACCAATGAGCAACGCTAGCATATCGACTATTGGTGCAGGTCTGGTAGGGAGGGTGTTGCAGAGTACATGCAACTAAACACATGGGTTCTTTGAATAAGGCTTATTTATTTTAGCCTTAAAACATACAGCACACCAAAAACAAATAACTTCTCATCAGCAAACAAAAGAAAAAAAACTTTTTTTTAGCAGGCAGAGCAAAATAGTTTATCTTTAGCAGACAGAGCAAAAATAAGGTTCTCTTTAGTAGACAGAGCAAAAATAAAGCAGCTACTCTTTTGCATGCAGGAGCCAGACAGTTCATAAACCATGTACTTTGCAAACAGACCTTGTATCAGTAATCTCTTCAGTAACTCACTCCTGTCTCCTGACCAGCTAGCTGCATGTGCGCACATCCTGGGGTTTTTAACACACCTTGATTAGGCAGCTGGGATTCAACTAATTGCCATGAGCTTCCCAGCTGAAGTTAACCTCATCACTGCTGCATTGCAGACTAAACATATGTCTGCCGGGCATATAACTGGTGGCTTTAATTCACCCTGTCACAGAGGGTATACAGCGGGACCTGCATGGGTTAATAGGAGGGACAAATGGCACCTCATGGGGTGAAGCATATATACAATAAAATAAAAAATAGCAACTCAGGTCTAATTCTTTATTGATGCCTCTGGGGCTAACAGTGTCCATGCGCCTTATCCATTGTGTTTCTTTCTGTAATAAGCACCTCTGAAGGTCTCCACCACGCCTCTTTCTCCCCACACTATCTATGACCTGATACCTCAATTGGCTCACATTGTGCCCAGCTTGTGTGAAGTGATGGGCTACCGGTGCGTTAGGGTCACCCCTGCGGATGGCCGCTTTATGCTGTTGAATCTGGTCCTTCACCTGTTGTGTGGTCTCCGCAATATAACCGAGACCACAAGGGCATTTAATGAGGTATACTACGTTTTTGGATATACATGTATAAAAGTTCTTGATATTATATATCTGTCCGGTGCGGGGATGTCAAAACGTGGGACCTTCCTGTAAACTGTTACTGTACATTGACTACAGTTTAGACACCTGTAACATCCCAATTTTAGGAGTCCCTAAAAAAATCTGAGCAGGCCCCTTCCCCCCTATGTCAGCCTTAACATGCCTATCCCTTATATTGCGACCCCTTTTATATGAAAATAAGGGGTTGAAGGTGAATATAGGGGATAAAAGGGAATCATTCTGTAATAAGGGCCAATGCCGTAGTACAATATTTTTTATTCTACCCGATTGGGTATTAAATGTAGTAACAAACGGTATGGAGAATTGTTTTTTAGAGGGGCTACCATGTACTGGACCCTGTAGGAGTATTTCTCTGGGAATAGCCTCTGCTTTATTCCGTTGAATTTTAAGTAATGAATTAGGATATCCTCTTTTCCTAAATTTATCCTGCATCCTATCCAGGCTAATCCCAACGTCCCCTGTGGTACTGATGATTCTCTTGCTCCTCAAAAATTGGCGAAAGGGAAGCCCTCGTACGGTACCAGGGGCGTGAAAGCTACTATAATGCAGTAGATTATTTCGGTCTGTAGGTTTTGTGAATAGATTTGATTCCAATTTATTATTCACTACGGAAATGGTTGTATCTAGAAAATCAACAGAGATCTCACTGAACTGACAAGTGAACCCGATAGTGGCCCTAGCTATGCTGATGTCTGAGACAAATGTCAACACGGATCCAGCATACCCCAACCAAATGAGAAACACATCGTCGATGTAACGCACCCACATATGCCCATGGATGATGAATTCAGGATGAGGGTATACATATTCCTCCTCAAACCTAGCCATAAAAATATTAGCATATGTGGGTGCGACGTTAGACACCATGGCTGTACCTTGTGCCTGGTGTGACAGAAACCAGGGGATGGTAATAAATTCCGTATATAGGGCTCCCAGGATACTAGACAGTTTCTATCCTGTTTGGCCTGGGAGTGCAGCCTTATAATACATACACTCCATCCCACAGTTTGGCAAGCGCTGGAACTGAGGGATGAGAGATCCAGACCAGAGTTTGTCTGCTGCCTGATTTCTGTCACCTGTCATGCTAATTAGGAATCAGGTATGAAAGACTGATTTCCTGTTTGCTCTGGTCTCCCCACAAGAGCCAGGAGGCTGGAAGGCTGCTGAACTACAGAGGGGAGAAGCCTCTTCCCCAAACAGGTTCAATCTTTCTGTTCATTTGTGTAAGACTGCAAAAGTACCATGTTTTGATGTTGGAAGTGGAAAAGCCACTTCCAACCCTGAGTCAGGGATATCTAAGTTAAGTTATCGCTCAGGTGAGCAGCTTTTGTTTTGATCTGTTTTCTGTTGTATGCACTGTGGCAGTCTCAGTACCTGGGACTGAATAAACCAGGCATAGCCTGTTTAAAGGAACAGTACGTGACGCCTCATCATTTAACCTACCCTAAAAGACCGTGTTCTAAACAGTTCCGGACAAACGACGGAGCCCCGGAGTAAGCCGTTTGTCACATATGGTGGCGAATGCGGGCAGAGCACTAGGGGGTCTGCGGGTTGAAGAACTTTGAAAAAAAAAAAAAAAGTTTTTTTCATCCTCTGCAAACAAGATGGAAGACGTGGTGGGTGCGCTGGTACGCAATGTCGCTGCCCAGAAAGACGCGAATGAAACCCAGCAACAGCTGTTAATAGCCCAGCAAGAAACTAATGCAAACCAGCAGCAGACGAATGCAGCCCATCAACAGCTGCTAATAGCCCAGCAAGAGATTAATGCCAACCAGCAACAGGCGAATGCCAACCAGCAACAGGCGAATGCAAACCAGCAACAGACGAATGAAGCCCTGCAAAACGCGAATGCAAACCAGCAAGAGACAAACCGCTTGCTGAGAGAGGAGCAACAGCGGTTCGCTCAGGGCTTACAGCAGGAACTCGAGATCCTGAGGGGGACTATCAGTAACCTTCCACTGGCAGCGGCAGCCCCAGTTCCGAAAATGACCAGGGCAAGCCACTACCTTCAGAAGATGGGACCCTCGGATGATGTGGAAGCCTATCTTCTCACGTTTGAACGCACGGCACAGAGAGAGGGATGGCCAGAAGCTGAGTGGGCTGGTCTAATCGCACCCTTCCTAAGCGGCGAACCCCAGAAGGCTTACTTTGATCTAGAGCCAGCCGAAGCTAACGTCTATGCAAAATTGAAGTTCGAGATCCTCGCCCGCCTCGGCGTAACCACGGCTGTTCGCGCCCAAAGGTTTCACGCATGGTCCTTCACGATGGATAAAGCCACCCGAAGCCAGATGTATGACCTCATCCACCTCGCCCGGAAGTGGCTACAACCCGAGATCAACTCAGCCAGCCACATCGTGGAACGGTTGGTCATGGACCAGTTCTTGAGGAAACTTCCCTCTGCCTTACGCCGTTGGGTCAGTCGGAGTGACCCCCACAATGCGGATGAGCTTGTGGCCCTCGTAGAAAGGTACAATGCAGCAGAAGAGCACCCGCAACCCACAGTCGTGGAGCAACCCCACTACCCGAGGTTCCAGGACTCTTCCAGAGACGGTAAAAGGGTACCGGGGTTAAGGGGCGCTGAAGAGCGGCGACCACCTTCACGCAGCACCAGCAACAGTGGTTCGCACACTAAGGGCAATAGCCAACATGGGGAGCCGGGAAAAGGCTCTAAGTGGGACACAGACTATGTACCTAAATGTGTAAATTGTCATGAGAGGGGCCACACAGCAAAAATCTGCCCACTAAATTATGAGCCCATGCAATGCAACAGCGTGGAACCTTATTCGCTGTTGTCCCAATGTATGGGCCCTAGCCCAGAGGACCCCTTGAATAACCATCTGTGGGCATTTGTAAAGGTTAATGGTAAGAGGGTTCGGGCACTTCTTGACTCTGGGAGCATGGTCACACTAGTGTCCGAATACCTCTTGCCCATTAAGAAGGCCCAGTGGGAGGACCCCACATTAGCGGTAGCAAGGGGAAATATACGGGACCAGAATAGTACTCGTGGCCAACCAGATAGGTCACTTGCTTACCCCTACTTCGAGGTAGAGAACGACCTAGTATATCGGGTTGATAAAAGGAAATCAGTTACAACTAAACAATTGTTGGTACCACGGACATTCCGTAACGTAGTATTACACCTCGCACATAGTCATCCATTGGGGGGACACCTAGGGGTGGAAAAGACAAAAGAAAAGGTTCTCCGAAGCTTCTATTGGCCTGGGGTTCTGGCAGAAATTACAAATTATTGTTCCTCATGCCCAGAATGTCAGATCACCGCCCCGTTCAAGGCGTACCGCAGCCCATTGGTACCCCTTCCCATAATAGAGGTACCATTTGACCGGATTGCTATGGATCTAGTAGGACCCCTAATAAAGTCTGCTAGGGGACATCAGCATATATTGGTAATATTAGATTATGCCACCCGATATCCGGAGGCAGTTCCCCTACGTAGCACCTCAGCTAAAAACATAGCAAAAGAGTTAGTAGTTCTGTTTTCCCGGGTCGGGATTCCTAAAGAGATTCTATCTGACCAGGGAACACCATTTATGTCCCAAGTAACGAAAGAGCTATGTAAACTCCTAAAAATCAAGCATCTCAGAACCTCAGTCTATCATCCACAAACAGATGGTTTAGTGGAAAGGTTCAATAAAACCTTAAAGAGCATGTTACGGCGGGCGGTTGATAAAGATGGGAAAAACTGGGATTGTTTGTTACCGTACCTGTTATTTGCCATTAGGGAAGTTCCCCAATCATCCACAGGCTTCTCCCCGTTTGAACTATTGTATGGCCGACACCCAAGGGGCTTACTGGATATAGCCAAAGAGACTTGGGAACACGAGGTTACCCCTTACAGAAGTGTAATAGAGCATGTTGCCCAGATGCAGGACCGCATTGCTGCAGTCCTACCCATAGTGAGGGAACACATGGAGAAAGCTCAAGAAGCACAGAGGAATACATATAATAAGGGTGCTAGGGTCAGAATTTTTTCTCCAGGTGATAGGGTACTAGTTCTGGTTCCCACCGTGGAGAGTAAATTCCTTGCTAAATGGCATGGGCCATCTGAGGTCTTGGAAAGAGTGGGAGAAGTAAATTATAAGGTAAGACAGCCAGGTAGGAGGAAACCTGAGCAAATTTACCATATAAACCTACTCAAGCCCTGGAAAGATAGAGAAGTCTTGTTAACCCTAGTACCCCCAGGTCCGTCAGAGAATCAAGAAACTGACCCAGAGGTTAGCATAGCTGAAACACTGTCTGTTCATCAGAAACGAGAGGTTCAGAATTTAGTGAAAAGAAACAAAGAAATCTTCTCTATACGGCCAGGTAGAACTAGCGTAATTGAACATGACCTAGTCTCTGAACCGGGGGTCCGAGTTAACCTTAAACCGTACCGAATCCCAGAGGCCAAAAGAAAGGCTATAAGTTTAGAGGTTAAAAAAATGCTAAAACTAGGTGTAATTGAGGAATCCCAAAGTGGGTGGAACAGCCCTATAGTCTTAGTCCCAAAGCCAGATGGTACAACAAGGTTTTGTAATGACTACCGGAAACTAAACGCGGTGTCAAAATTTGATACTTATCCTATGCCCAGGGTAGATGAACTTGTAGAGAGACTGGGCAAAGCCCGATATCTCACAACCCTAGACCTAACAAAAGGGTACTGGCAGGTTCCCCTCACAGAAAGGGCAAAAGAAAAGACAGCCTTCTCAACCCCAGACGGCCTCTTTCAGTATAAGGTGTTGCCTTTTGGCTTACATGGAGCTCCCGCCACATTCCAAAGAATGATGGATAAAATTTTAAAACCACATGCTCGGTATGCTGCCGCCTACCTGGATGATGTGGTAATCCATAGTGAAGATTGGCAATCCCACCTTCCAAAGGTCCAAGCTGTGCTTGACGCAGTCCGGTCTGCTGGACTAACTGCTAACCCCGCTAAATGCACTATTGGTCTGGAGGAGGCCAAGTATCTGGGATATTCTATTGGCAGAGGTTTACTCAAACCCCAAACACTCAAAGTGGAGGCGATACAAAATTGGCCAAGGCCAGTTACAAAAAAACAAGTAAGGACCTTTTTGGGCTTAATTGGGTACTATAGAAGGTTTATTCCCAATTTTGCAACTAAGGCAACCCCACTAACTGACCTCACAAAAGCAAGAGGACCGCTAATGGTAAAGTGGTCCCCCGAAACCGAACAGGCCTTTAGAAGCCTGAAAGAAGCTCTCTGTGCCCAACCAGTGTTGGTCACACCTGACTTCTCCAAAGAGTTCGTAGTCCAAACCGACGCATCTGAGGTAGGGCTGGGGGCGGTACTCTCCCAGGAGTCTCAAGGTGAGGAGCACCCCATCCTTTATTTAAGTAGGAAACTAAATCCCCAGGAGAAAAATTACTCCATAGTAGAGAAAGAGTGTCTCGCAATAAAGTGGGCTGTAGAGACGCTCAAATACTACCTGTTGGGGAGAAAATTCCGGTTGGTCACAGATCATGCACCCCTTACCTGGATGTGTCAAAACAGGGAAAAGAATGCTAGAGTGACCAGGTGGTTCCTAAGCCTACAACCCTTTAAATTTTCTGTGGAACACAGGTCAGGGCACAAACATGGCAATGCTGACGGGTTGTCAAGGATGCACTCCCTAATATCCATGGTCGCTCATCCCTCGAGGTCTGAGCTGGGGGGGAGGATATGTGACAGAAACCAGGGGATGGTAATAAATTCCGTATATAGGGCTCCCAGGATACTAGACAGTTTCTATCCTGTTTGGCCTGGGAGTGCAGCCTTATAATACATACACTCCATCCCACAGTTTGGCAAGCGCTGGAACTGAGGGATGAGAGATCCAGACCAGAGTTTGTCTGCTGCCTGATTTCTGTCACCTGTCATGCTAATTAGGAATCAGGTATGAAAGACTGATTTCCTGTTTGCTCTGGTCTCCCCACAAGAGCCAGGAGGCTGGAAGGCTGCTGAACTACAGAGGGGAGAAGCCTCTTCCCCAAACAGGTTCAATCTTTCTGTTCATTTGTGTAAGACTGCAAAAGTACCATGTTTTGATGTTGGAAGTGGAAAAGCCACTTCCAACCCTGAGTCAGGGATATCTAAGTTAAGTTATCGCTCAGGTGAGCAGCTTTTGTTTTGATCTGTTTTCTGTTGTATGCACTGTGGCAGTCTCAGTGCCTGGGACTGAATAAACCAGGCATAGCCTGTTTAAAGGAACAGTACGTGACGCCTCATCATTTAACCTACCCTAAAAGACCGTGTTCTAAACAGTCCCGGACAAACGACGGAGCCCCGGAGTAAGCCGTTTGTCACACTGGATATAGAAGGTATCCTCAAAGAGAAAGTAATTCTCCTTGAGGATAATCTGTAGAAGATCCAGTATGAACATATGTTCCTTCGGTGTGTATAGACCTCCTGTAGTTAAGGTCTCCTTAACGGCTGCGATCCCATCAAGATGAGGAATAGAGGTATATAAGCTAATGACGTCAAGGGTAGCCAGCAATACCTTGGTGGTAAATGGTGGAATAGAAGATATTTTATCCAGAAAATGTGTGGTATCCTAAATAAAAGATTTGGAACTGTCTACAAGGTCTCAGCAATTTATCTAAAAAGATCGCACAGGGCTGAAAAATTGAGTCTGTGCCTGCCACTATTGGTCTACCCGGGGGGGATATAAGACTCTTTTGTATTTTAGGTAGCATATAGAAGACCGGTGTGACGGGATCTTTCTTGAAAAGAAAGTCCTTCTGTTTTTTGGTAATGACACAGCTTTCATGAGCCGTGTCCACTACCTCAGATATCCTCCTGGTAATCTAAAAAATAGGGTTGTGATCAATTACCCTATAGTTATTGGCATCCTCTAATTGTCTTAATATTTCCTGCCTATAGTCGGAACGATCTATTATCACAATCGCCCCACCTTTATCTGCTGGTTTTATTATAATGTCACGGTCTGGCTTAATCTCCTTAATAAAAGCCTTCTCCTTTCTGGAGAAATTGTTATTTTTAAGGCATGGTATGCTCCATTTGAGTGCCTCAATATCCCTCTGTACTAGCGAGATATATGTTTCTATTGTATGGTTACTGGGAAGAGGGTTAAATTTGCCCTTGTTCTTGCACTCTTCCGTGAGAATATGAAACGGTGAGTCAACCATAACATCATTGTCTGTGGCTAGTGATGTGCTTGAGTGCTTTTGAAAGAACCCCTTAAGGCGTAGATTCCTAAAGAAGCGGGCCAAATCCACATCAAGTTCTAAGATATCCAGGGGGTTGGTGGGTACAAATGAGAGGCCCTTGTCTAATACTTCCAATTATTCTTTGGTAAAGGTCTTACCAGAGATATTCACTACCAGTGGCTCTGCGACCGTGTCTGCCTGCCTCTCCTTAATGTCCCGTGTGCCTCGGTGCTTCCTCCCTGCCCTCCGCGGCCTCCGTGTCGACCCCGCGGAGGTCTTTGTTCTAAAAATTGAGGGACCCCGGTCGACGAGTCACTTCCTGTTGAGTCCATGTAATCGGGTAAGCAGAATGTCATCTATAAACCTAATCCATAGTTCTATTTGGTCCATATAATTAGTGATGCTGCTTTCAAATATAACTTTGTTCTCCCATTATACTAAATATAGATTAGCATAGGTCGAGGTGCATGATGTCCCCCATGCTGTTCCTTGTTTCTGGTGGTAATATTTGTTGTTAAATTAGAAATAATTATGTTTTAAAACATACTGCTGCGGCCTAGTTTATTCGAGCATTTGCCCGTTCTCGGCCGCAGCAGTAACCTGGCGCGCGCCGGAGGGTGCCGGGCGCGCGCCAAAGCAGCGGAGGAGCGCCTTCCGATTGGGGCTTTCTTCCTCCTGCTGCCGGGTCCGCCGGGTCCCCCGGAACCCCCTGCCGCCGTCCCCCACATCGCGGGACACCAGGGCTCCCTCGGGGAGCCCTGGACGCGCGTGCAGGGGGCGCAGGTACCCGATGACGCGTGACCGCGCATCGGTGACGCGCGGCACGCCGAGGGGATGCTACTAGCAAGCTTGGAAATCTCCCGGCTTGCGGAACTGGCCGCACTGCAATAAAACGTGTCGCCAGTGTAATAAAGGACTTCAATAACGAAGACATTGTGTTTATTGAAGCTCCTGCTCCTAGTCACAGGTTTTGAAACCATTCTTATGCATAATGTTCGTGACAATGATTTAACATTTTAACTCACCAGAAGTGTACAGTATCTGTGTTGAGGGTAATACTGTTAAGGCTTTTCAACGTGTCTGTGGATTCCTTCCCATAGGAGTTTAGAGTGGTGACAAATTGCCTCATTACTTTGTCAAGGTAGATACTTGATTGCTCAGTTCGGCTTCCATTGCCTAATGTGTTTTTATTTTTTAGATTAGTAAATGGAGCCATTTTCATGACTCTGGGTCTCTTTTGATTTCCTCAAAGAGGGAAGCTAGATCATTTATACAGCTCTGATCCCTGATATCAGAGCCATCAGGTCTGGTATTCCGTTTGTCTTTTCTCGTATAAAATATATCTTTGGGTGAATTTATTAAGATTCTAAATACCAATGATCTTAAATCTAAAACTAACCCATGAGTCAAGCAGTGATTGAATAACCTTCCTAGAATTAATAATAACAAAAGATCCTGATGGCACGCCCCTGGATGTGGGTGGACACTGATATATTTCCCAGGATTCTCAACTTCCTATAAAAGGCGCCAGATCCAAGCCTTCTGTGCTTCGCAACTTACTTTATGAGTAAGAAGTAGGCTGCGTTTCTCCTATCTCCTGTGCTGTAGGGTTGTTCTTTTCCTGCTTCCTGGTTCAGTTACTCTGTAATCCTGATCCCTTGTTCTGACTCTGGCTAGTATTTTGTTTACTCTGCTATCCTGATACTTGTGTCTGCATCCCAAAGGAAGCAGAACCTTTACCCCCTCATCGGAAATAGGATTGTTCCATTGACCTGCTGCTACTATTCCCTTCATCTGGATATATCCTCTGTCCTGTCCGGAGACCAAGGTGTTACGCCAGTATATTAAATAAACCTTAAAAGGGGCTGCATTACCCCATCTAAGTAATTTGCTGGAGCCCCTCTGTTTTTATCCCTAAAAAAGAAGAAACCTTGAGAATTCGCATTGATTATCGGGTTTGGAATGAGGTCACAATAATTCCTGACATATTAGAACAAGTAAGAAATGCAATGGTCTTTATGAAATTGAATCTCCATATGGCTTGTCATTTGGTATCTATATTGGGGGGTGACCAGTGAAAGACAGCTTTCCAAACACAATTTTGGCCACTTCGAATATAGGGTGATGCTCTTTGGTCTGTGTAATGCAACTGCCAATTTCCAGCATTTCGTTTACTGTATGATCTATTTCAGCACATTTTAGACCATTTCCCTGGTGTATATATAGATGACATACTGTACTCATCTTCACAAGTTACCTTCAGCAAACACGAATGCCAGGTCAAGGAGCTATTGGATCATCTTCAACAATATCAATTGTACGCCAAGTTACAAAAATGTATTTTTGATCAGTCACAAATCGATTTTCTTGGGTATGTGATCTTGGCCTCCAGAATAGGTATGGATGAACCAAAGATCCAGGTTATATGGAAATTGCAATCCCCCACTGATGTGAAATCTCTGCAAAGGTTTTTGGAATTTGCCAATTTTTATCGCTGCTTTATTCAAGACTTCTCTCTTTGGAAACATGTTTCCTATTCTTAGGGAATATGATAGGGTAGAGTCCCTGTATAGGTTCAAAACCTATGTTTAAGCTTCTGAACACAGCAGTGAGAGGGTTAAAGTCCCAGCATGAGAGCAGGTTGAGTTAATTTGCCTGTTCGCAGCTGGCTCCTTAGGGAGGTATAAAAAACTAACTCCCCTCTTAGTCTGTGTTCCTGGGTAGTCAGAACACACACTCCCTGAGCTCTGAGGAGGAGAGGAGGAAACACTGGAAGAAGATCAGTTTTCATATGGGTCTTAGTGTCCAGCACTCTCACAGAGAGTACACTCAAACCCCCCCTTTTTCCAACAAGACTGCTTACCCTATGGAGAGCAGAGCCCCAGTGGGATCAAAGACTGAGCCCTGCTGAAAAGTGCAGAGCCCTGTTCGGGACTGTTTGAATGGACTGTTTTAATCTGCTGAATGTAAGATCTATTATGTTTATTATCATATGCTGAATGAAAGCCCTTTTGTTGTCCAAGTTTGTAGGCTGAATAAAAACCTATAGTATGTTCAGATGACCCATGTGCCTTGGCAGCCTTACTTTAACATGGAACCAAAGTCAAGACAGCCTTTCTGGACTTAAAGAGAAAATGTACTAATGCACTTGTATTGATGCATCCCAATCCTCACCAACTCTAAGGTATACTGTTGAGGCAGTCGCCTCGGATTCAGCCATTGGAACAATTTTACACCAATGATTTCCTATGGATTCCTTCATCCATCCAGTCACCTTTCTGTCTTAAAAAATTATACCATTATGGCGAAAGAACTGCTAGCTACCCGAGCAGCATTCCTAGAATAAAGACACTTATTGGAGGGTGCTAAACATGAGACTGAACTATGAACAGATGAATAAAACATAACACATTCATGAACAGCCCGTTGAACCAACCAGCGTTTAGCCGTTGGGCCTTATACTTTACCGTCTCCGTTTTAACATAACTTAGAAATCAGGAAAAAGTAATGGTAAAGCAGATGCTTTCTCACAAAAAGATCATCCTGTGTTTTAATGACCTGCTGCATAGATAATACATCCCATATTCCATACTTCTTAACTTAACCCTGGTCATGCTAACCCATATCCCCACAATGTTTTGACACCCCCGGCCTTCTGAGGAATGATCATAGGAATGAGCTACTTAAGTTCATGCTCCTTGTCTAATTCATAAATTCCATTTTCAGTATCCATGGAAAGAAGCAAGCATCCTCTCCTTGGAGGGGTGCTAAATGTAAAGACTCATGGGTGGCATTTGTGTGCTTCATATGGACTCCATGGGCAGGAACCACTGTTGCTTGCAGTTTTGGGGGTCTGCTGGGTGGTGCACATCTCTGCAAGCAGAGGAGTCGTGTTGGGCTTTATGAGGCATGCCCCTGTATGTGAGCAGGCACTGACATCTTTCCCAGGCATCCCAACTGCAAATAAAAGGCACCATATCCAAGCATACTGTACTTCACAACTCACTTTCTGTGTAAGTGGTAGGCGGTAATTATCCTGCCTCCTGTGCTGCAGGGCTCCGCTGTTCCTGCTTCCTAGTTCAGTTACTCTGCAGTCCTGATTCCTGGTTATGATTCCGGTTCTCATCCTGACTCCTCTACAATCCTGATCCCTGGTTCTGACTCCAGCTCGCATTCTGATTACTCTGCTATCCTCATCCCTGGTTCTGCATATGACTCTCCCTATGGATATTCTCAGTGGTGCCTGATAAACACATACAATTACTATCAGATGAGCACGCAATATCAGAGATATCGTAGTAGTTCCACAGTTATTTCCAACTAAAACACAAGATAACTGGTTGACATCACTTGCAGTAGGGTGCTATAGATTCAATGCATGCGAGGCATGTTCATTGACAGGACCATGTAAAACCTTCTATGTGAGTGATAAGGATCAATATGAAATCACTGATTTCATTAACTGTAAAACTACAGGTGTGATTTATCTTATACAATGTCAATGTAATAAGAGATATGTGGGGAAGACCTTCAGACAAATCGATATACGGGTCAGAGAACACCTCAATTCCATAACGAAAGAGATAGACGCACCCGTAGTGCGC